>NC_056733.1:1259002740-1259308914 GCF_019279795.1 Protopterus annectens
TATATATATATATATATATATATATATATACTAACTCTGAGATTTCACAATCCCAAGGTAAAGGTAATATTCGCCTACCCATGGATTATCAATCTCATACACATCGACCAAATAGATATCAGTGATATGCCCATCTGACTACAAACATATATGGGTTACTTATATTTAATCTAACCTTCATTTAGTCAGCAGTCAAAAGACTGACCTCATAACATGTAAACTATAGCAAAACTACAAAATATGTAAACTCCAAAATATAGACACAGAAAATGACAAGATGGGAGTTATACTAGGGAAGGTTTATGTCCTTTTCCAACTGTTGTGTGACCTTGGAGTTGGTATATATAATTAACAGGAGGTGTGGGGAATGCATGGGGCTTGCCCCCTGCAAAACAAAATTAAACAACATTTTGTAAATACTTTTTCAGGGAAGCAAGCACCCTCCACACCCCCCGCTAATTATATATACCAACTTTGAGATCACACAGCAGTGGGAAAAGGGCATAAACCTTCCTTAATATAACTTCCATTTTTATCAATATTTTGTGCTTACATATTTTTCTGTGTCACCATTTCACAGTGTCTATATTATGCAGTCAGTCTTTTGACTATTGATTAAATGAGTGTTAAATTAAGTGTAGTTAACCCATATATTGGTCCCTATCAGTTGATCGAGTTTTCAGAAACTCAGAATTCATATGGTCGAGACCATATAACCGAGTTTTTGAAAACTCAAAGCTTTTGAATGGAGATCGCGGTACCATAAGGATTGGGAAATTCACTCTTTTCCTCACTGTTATATGATCTCATAGGTTCATAGGTTCATAGGTAGGTACTAGGCTATCGGCCCTAGGGCCTATATAAGCCTAGCCAAAAAGGTACCCTGGTTTCGCCACCCAAGAAAATTATTTTCCTGTGCTTCTGTCAAGCAGAGCCACAGAGGTGATCCCCGGGGTGAATTTCCTATTTCCCATCCAATCATCAAGATTTTTATTGAAGAGTGCTAATGAGGAGCTTTGTTTGATATAGATAGGTAGTTTGTTCCGGAGTATGGGAAGTCTCTGGGACAGGAATCTATCCCTCCAGCATGTCCTGTTTATTGTGGTGACAAGGTTTAGGTCCCTAGAGCATGTAGCTCAGATGGATTGGGATTTCTTTAAGTGGAGCATGTCCAACAGCTCTGGGTTTGACATAGCTTTGTATGTTAAGCAGAGATCCCTCTGAATAGGTGATATGCGACGGAGTAAAGCTGGAGTTTTTTGAGACTGTCTGCGTAGGGCATCTGTTTGAGGCCAGTAATCCTCTTTGTGAGGTATTTCTGTGGCCTTTCCAGTTGTTGTAGATGTCTTGTGAGGTACATACCAAAAGGGGTGTTGTTCTCTATATAATAAGTGATGAGTAGAGGGGAACAATGACCTCTTTTTTTCTGGATGCGAAACCTTTTGTGATGAGGTGAGCCACATAGAAGGATTTCCTGACCACTGTGGTGATGTGATTATCAAAGGTGAGACTACTGTCTACCTGTGTCCCAAGGTCTCTTATCACACTTTCGGCATTAAGTAGACTACCACTTATGTGGTAGCTCATGGGTAAAGAGTTTTTACCAAAGGAGATGACAATACACTTTTTGGCATTGAGCTTCAGGGCATGGCTTTGACACCAGGCATCTGTCTCAGTGAGGCCCTTTTGTAGTATGTCCACATCATTAGGCCACATTGTGGCTCCTACCAGAGTTGGTATATATAATTTTCACGGGGTGTAGAGGGCACAGCAGGTTTTTGTGTTTTTTTGTGGGTTTTTTTTTTTTTCGTGCTTGTGTTTTCGGAAACTTGATCATATGAATATGAATTTCAAGTTTCTGAAAGCTTGATCATCTGACAGATTTTTTCATAGTGTTAATAGGTAGGAAAGTGCAGAAAAATGAATATTTGGTTGAGAAGATTATAGTGATTGCTGTGTATGTACAAATTTCTATGAGTTAAGAGTAGGGTTAGGTAAGGTGATTGATTTACTCTTTTTCACATTTGGTATTGTGTATGCTCTTTAGTCCTTTAGTCTTGTGTAGCGGTACTGTTAGGGAAAGCTTTTCTTAGTACTTTAATGTGTAGTTTCTTAGTGCTGGGGGTAAGGATAAAGTTAACACACGAGTAAGGTGGAGCAGGGGAACATTAAAGGATGGTATAATTCAGGATTCTGAGGTTGTATGTGGGGGCGGTTGTCTTTTTGGGGTCAAAGGGTGGAGGATATATGTTCATATATTAGCGGTGACCCTAGTTGTAGGTCTGCTCTTTACTTAAGTGAAAGCCAATTTGCTTTTTCTGGAGTTATACAGTGGAGTTCATTTATATATAATATTTTCATCCCTACTAATTTAATGACTGCTCACCTTTCTTCCCCTTTGCACTACTATTATCTCTAATGCCCACATTGTGATATACCTATACAATAGTTCTTTTGCCATTCACATCCTCCTTAAATCAGTGCATTTTGTTTTCAAGTGTTTGTATGGTAGTAGGGTTTTTTGCAGATGGTACTGACACGTGAGAGAGAGGTGGCATTCAAGCTAAGGAGGAAGGACTGAGTATGACTGAAAAGGAAAAAAATATATATGTCCCAAAAATAGAATAGGATTCAGTTTTTTTATATGCTTTTTTGCTAGTTAGGGGTCTAACCAGAGACCAAGATACTTGAAGGAGGAAACATGCTCCATGGGAGAGTTGTTGTGTTTGTAGATTGTTATAGTCTTAGGGAATATGCTGATCTTCTGATGACTGTTGAACAGTATTGTTTTTTTGCTTTTGTTTTGATGTGCTGAGAATGAGATTTTTCTTGTTCATCCATTAATTGAGGCTATGAAATTCAGATTGTAGTTCATTTGTAATCTAGCTAATGAGTGGACAGAGCAATATAGAACCATGTCATCATCATACAAAAGAAGAGGCTAGTGAGGAACATCTAGTGAAAATTTATAGATAGATAAATAGATAGATAGATAGATAGATAGATAGATAGATAGATAGATAGATAGATAGATAGATAGAGAATAGCAGAGAGATGAGAATAGAGCCTTGAAGAACACCTTTGAGTAGAAGGGAAGTGTTGGAGTTACAGGTGTTAGAGTCAACTGAGAAATGTCTACCTGTCTGTAAGATATCTTTGGAACTAGGGAATGGTGTACTGGCTGATGCCTAGTTTAGACAACTGGATTATGAGGAAGGAGTAGTTAAGTAGATGAAGGACCCTGTCGAGGTCTATGAAAATGGATGCAGCTAGCATTCCCTTGTCAGTTTTCATAAGAATGTCAACCACAGGTGCCCATATGTCTGTGAAACTCCTTCTACCTGGCCAGAACTTATGCTGGTTATCAGAGTGAAGATGATATTTTGGGACATAATCCCTAAGTTAGAAGTAGACAATTTTTTTTTCAAATATCTTGTAAAACTTTGGAAGAATAGAAATGGGATGACAGTGGGAGGGGAGTGTGGGATTTTTTTTTGAGAACTAGTTTTACTATGATCATCATCTTCTTTCGGCTGTTCCCATTAGGGGTCACCACAGCAGATCACCTGTTTCCATCTCTTCCTGTCCTCTGCATCTTGCTCTGTCACACCAACCACCTGCATGTCCTCTCTCACCACATCCATAAACCTTATCTTAGGCCTTCCTCTTTTCCTGTTACTTGGTAGCTTCATCCTTAGCATGTTTTTCCCAATATACTCAGCATCCCTCCTCAGCACATGCCCAAACCAACATAATCGTGCCTCTCTGGCTTTGTCTCCAAACCTTCCAACCTGGACTGACCCTCTAATATACTTATTCCTAATCCTGTCCACCCTCGTCACACCCAGTGAAAATCTTAACATCTTTAATTCTGCCACATCCAGCTCAAACTCCTGCCTTTTTGTCAATGCCACTGTCTCCAACCCATATAACATAGCTGGTCTCACTACCCTCTTGTAGACCTTCCCTTTCACTCTTACAGGTACTCGTCTGTCACAAATCCCTCCTGACACTCTTCTCCACCCACTCCATCCTGCCTGTACTGTCTTCTTCACCTCTCTTCCACACTCACCGTTACTCTAAACTATTGACCCCAAGTATTTAAACTCATCCACCTTTGCCACCTCTACTCCTTGCATCCTCACCATTCCTCTATCCTCCCTCTCATTCACACACATATATTCTGTCTTAGTCCTGCTGACCTTCATTCCTCTTCTCTCTAGAGCATATCTCCATCTCTCCAGGGTCTCCTCCACCTGTTCCCTACTCTCACTACAGATCATAATGTCATCTGCAAACATCATAGTCCACGGGGACTCCTGTCTGACCTCGTCTGTCAACCTGTCCATCACCATTGCAAATAAGAAAGGGCTCAGAGCTGATCCTTGATGTAACCCTACCTCCACCTTAAACACATCCATCACTCCCACCGCAGACCTCACCGCTGTCACACTATCCTTGTACATATCCTGTACCACTCTTACATACTTTTCTGACACTCCTGACTTCCTCATACAATACCACAACTCCTCTCTAGGCACCCTGTCATATGCTTTCTCTAAGTCTACAAAAACACAATGCAACTCCTTCTGACATTCTCTGTACTTCTCCATCAACACTCTCAGAGCAAAGATCAGATCTGTAGTGCTCTTTCCCGGCATGAAACCATACTGCTGATCACTAATCATCACGTTCCTTCTTAACCTTGCTTCCACTACTCTTTCCCATAACTTCATGCTGTGATTGATCAATTTAATCCCCCTGTAGTTACTACAGCTCTGCACATCACCCTTATTCTTAAAAATTGGTACCAAAACACTTTTTCTCCATTCCTCAGGCATCCTCTCACTTTCCAAGATTTCATTCAACAATCTGGTTAAAAACTCCACTGCCATTTCACCTAAACACCTCCATACTTCCACAGGTATGTCATCTGGGCCAACAGCCTTTCCATTCTTCATTCTCTTCATAGCTATCCTTACTTCCTCCCTGCTAATCCATTGTACTTCATGATTTACTATCCCTTCATCATCCAACCTTCTCTTCATTCATCAACCCCTCAAAGTACTCTTTCCATCTCCTCAACATACTCTCCTCACTTGTGAGTATGTTTCCCTCATTATCCTTTATCACCTTTACCTGCTGCACATCTTTCCTAGCTCGGTCCCTCTGTCTAGCCAATTGGTACAGGTCCTTTTCTCCCTCCTTAGTGTCCAACCTTTCATACAACTCTTCATATGCCTTATCCTTAGCCTTCACCACCTCTCTCTTTGCCATGCAACTCATCTCCTTGTACTCCTATATACTTTCTTCATCTCTCTGACAATCCCACTTCTTCTTTAGTTTTCTAAATGTTAAGCATGCTATCAGTTTTAAGCGAAAGATTAAAGGTTTGTTCCAGCGATTTCACAATGTAGTTTTTACAGTGATAAATGAATCAAGGATGAAAGCTATTTATATCTGGATGTAAATCCAGTTGCATTTCTTCTTATAGTGGTATGACTTTTTTTGGATAACACTTATCTAAAATGAAAGTGAGAAACATATTCAAGTGGAGTGTGTAGGATATCTGGATATGGGTTTCTAGAACAGTTGAAGAGGTCAATGATATGTTTTTTGGAAATCATGTTCTCAGGAAGTCGTGTGATTTGAGTCAGGTAGGTTGTATCCAATGAGGTTACTGACATCTATCCAAAATTTGCTTTGGATATATCAAAGAGACTTTTGAGCCTATATTAAGGATTGGCTTTTGAGTCTTCTGATGCCTTTTTGGATATGGTCCTCGGGTTAATGCACTGTTCCCTATTTTCTGGCTGGGGGAATTTGACTTTCAAAAATGCCATAATTCATCCCTGAGTCAGAGGAAGAATTTTAATTAATGTGCTAATCAGTTTTTTTATTAAGCATTGGAGATTTCAGAGATTAAGGGAAAGTAAGAGTCTTGTAAGGAGGTAAGTATGTTTGTAAGGAGGTTAGTGGTTTTGTTTGGATCACTGATATTTAGTACAGGTGGCCAGCTAGGGATAGTGAGACAAGTATCAAGTTTTTGTTATATTAGTACTGGATTTTGATTTGAAAGAGATTAACTTGGGACTAATCTTGGCAGATGGGCAAGGGATTGAAGACCTTATTGGTAGTGGTCAATTAATGAATGTGAGCAATTTACAATGTTAGAGATAGAATTTGGTTTATTGGAGGTGATGAGATTAATAATGGAATATTCTAAGGTTGTAAAGTTAGGGCTATGGGAGTTTGGCTCAGTTGTTGTTCCCTGAGGAGGTCAGTCACTTGTAAATTAATGGGTTTAAGCATATTAAGGTTGATGTTTCAAATAATTATTATATTATTCCTGTTATTTGTGTAATGTAAAAGAGCTTGAATAACATCATTAAATTTCTCCAGAGAGGAGGGAGGGGTGGTATACTACAACAACAATATGGATAGTCATAGTGTTGATTAAGAACATTTCTGTTAGTAGCCCATTCGGATGAGATTTTGAGATGGGTGAGACGAGAATAATAATTTGTAGTTTCATATGTCATTTATATGGTAGAAGGGTACCACCTCCCTTAGTGTTATCGGGGCTGCAATTGAGAAGGTAGTTTACCCAGGAAGAAGATGATGGAGACAGAGGTTATGTAGTTTCAGTCAAGTCTCAGTAATTGCAAGGATATCTGTGTTTTGTAGACTAATCATTAATTTGGTCTATTTTATTTCCACTGTGTTTTGTATTAACAAAGTAAACATGCAAGTGGTTATGGTCCAGGGTTGTGTTAAAAGTATCAGAAGGTTGTGAAACAATTATGTATGTATTTTTGGTAGTTTGATTTTGTGTCTGACCAGTAGATTGAGTGTCAAAAGTCAGAATTACTTGATGTGTAAGTGTCAGTGATTTCTGGAATTAAGGAAAGAAATCTGACCAAGGGTACAATTGTTTATGGATGTTCATGAAGGTATGTGTGTAAGTGAAATTAGTGTCTGTGTGACAGAGGTTAGGAAAGTGGGAATGACAAAAGATAATTAGGCAGGGTGTGTTGTGGTCATGATAGAAGGGTGTTTGGGGTGAGGTTAGAAAGGAAAAAGAGGCAACAAGAAGTAGTGTTGGATGGGGAGAGGCGTGTTGACAGCAACTGGGGAGGTGGACTGAGATATTGTAGATTTTCAGTGATTTGAGATGACATGAGGAAAAGAGGGATGACTGGAAATTGATAGGAATTAAGGTGTGAAAGGAGGATGTGAATGACAAAAGAGCTATTGTATAGGTATATCAAAATGTAGGCATTAGAGATAGCAGTAGTGCAAAGGGGAAGAAAGGTGAGCAGTCATTAAATGAGTGGGAATGAAAATATTATATATATGGTGGCAGATGCTATATTAATGGAGTAGATCTTGATTAAGTGAGTGGGGAACAAAATGTTATTATTGTGGTAGATGGTAAGGGTGGGTGATTGCATGAACATTTTCCTGTGGCTTTAAAATGGTTTTGTGGTGTCTTTAAAAAAGTGGGAGGAGACCAGTGTGAATAAATGTGTGGACCTGGGAGTGGATGAGGAATTAGGGGTAGGAGAGGAGTGAGGTGGGCCACCCCCTCCCCATGTTAGTAAAAGACAATAATTCTGGGCCTGCTCAAACCCAGCAATTCTTCACACCTAGACCAAAAAGGGTACTCAAATGGCAAAGGGTTTTGCCATGGTTTTTAAAGACAGAAACTAAAAGTAGTATCTAGAGACTTCATCAGAAAATAGAAACAGATTAACCACTCAGTTTAAAAGAGAACAAACGACCAGATGACTCAAGCAATTAAAATCATATAACTATCTGTTATCCTCAATTTACATCACTTTGGTTAAAAAGATTTATACTGAAAAGCATATGTAAAAATCTTCACATAAACATCTCAGTTTCAGTACTCTATGAATACTAATAGTTTCATTTATATTTTGAGAATTTGTAGCATTTAAAAACAGTTGCCATTTTCATTCCAGTCACTCTAACATAAAAATCAGTCACCTCCTCTACATGCAAAAAAAAAAAACTTTTGTCTAAAACTTGTAATAGAACATTTTATAAACATTGCTCTCTTGAATGTGCTTAAATCATTGTTCCTATCTTTATTTTAATATAGATATTGTGTTGATATAGCCTCATATTCAATTTTCTGTTGTCTTTCCAATGTAAAAACACTAACAGCCTGAACAGATCTGCACATAGACACCATAAGAACTATCACAAGTATATCATTCTTTGTTTTGTAGAATGTAATTCAGTTGCCTAAGTAAAACAAGTGGACCTTCTAAGATGTGTCTGCAAGAAGAACATGCTCCATAGTTAAACATACCAATGTATAATCAGTGTGACAAGGGGACAGTGCAATCCTTTTTCCCCATGTTTTATCACAACTTTGAGGCTGAACCTATAATAGTAATGAATTGCTCTTTAGAGCAAAAACATTTATTTTTACATGCACATTTAGTCCCATGCCATAAAATTAAGAAAGTTTAAAGAAGCACTAAATCACTTTATGCAGTGCTTGTCCCAGAGCTACTTATTTATGAAGACCCCCCACCACCACCACCACCACCAGGTTCGTATAACAACACTACCCTACATGAATGATAACACTTTAACTAACTACTGAAGAAACAGATGCTTAACACCTTCTGGTGTATTCCTACTTGACAACTGTAGATCCTAATGGTGTCATGACACTTCTGAGTTGTCACATAGAAGATGAAAGCGCAAAAGTCGCATTTATTAAACGTACTGTTTTTATTTGTGAGTTTTGTGATTTTTGCTCCTCACTACATTGCTTTTTACTGTGGTGCTTGTTTGAAAAGCTGTATTATTCAGGGAAGGTGTTCCACTGGAGGAGTTAAAGTTTTTTGTTTTTGCTAATTTTCAACTTTCTCAGCAATGGTTGTGAAGTTACAAGTTATATATAACCAAGTGGTGACGTATTGAGTAATAATAGGCAATATGTGTGTAAGGGCAGGCTATGTTGGGTGAAGTCACATTAAGATTGTCTAGAGTGTACTATGATAGTGCTGCTAACTCTTAATTATCTCTTATATATGCTTTCATAACTTGTTATTGAAAGGCATTGTGTGAAATGTCATGATGGGAGACAGAAAAACAGATTACAATTGCCAGTGTATAATGCACTACACTAGAAATATTGCTAGTGTTTGTTAGCCTACTATGATAATATGCTTTATTGCTATGTTTTCATTAAAGATTTTCAATCTAAGTAATTTACAAATTACTGCATGGTGTCAGCTAAAACCTTAACATTTACAGGGTAAGCATCTAAACATGTCAGACCAAAAAATAAATCATAAAGGGCTGAGCAATATGTTGTGTACATTAATTATAAAAAAATAGAGTGATGCAGGAACTTGCATACATCTAAGAAGATTGAGACCCAGTGTAGTAGTGGTCATGGCTGTAGTTTGAACAGGGACAATTTCCAATATTAACCAGTGAAAATGGGAATGTAACAGCTTGTTCCAAAGTGTTTATGTATAACACTGCACCTTAACAACCAGTGATTGAAGTCACATATTTTAGAATTTCCTTGTTCCAAGTAATAAGTGCGCACCAGGGATGCAGAAAAGGGTACATTTCATGCTACTTCTGTGGCTGTTTGACAAATGTATAACATACTGAAAGAGCCACACAAACATATCTAAATAGTTTTCATTTGTATTCATCTTTTTTTGTATTTGCAGTCAGATGGGGGCTTTGGTTTTACATGATATTTGCTGGGAAATTATTTGCAAAAAGACTGCCCAAGTAGTGGAAACAGGGACACAAGCAAGCATCCATCATGGAGTTAGAGTTCTCTCCTTTGGTGATAGTAATACTTATTTGTGATGAAAAATTGCTAGCTAAACACACATTTTGCTTAGGATAGATTAAATGAGGGTGGCTAGTTTACTGAAAAGTCAGCTTGGGAGAGTAGACAGTTTTGGATCTCTGATGAGGATAGTGTTACTTACCTGTGTACCCTAACAATAGCTTCAGAGCTAAAATAGTGATGATGTATACAATGATATTCCTGATTCATGCTCTTATTTCACTGAGACAAGTTCAAGTGGCTGGCAGCACAAGTAAAATCTGAGAGACTATCCAGGCATCTGGAACCCAAATTGAACCTTTCAGAAGTGATTAGAGGATATTATGGATTGATAGGGTCTATTATGTAAGGGGAAGTACATCCCAGAGCAGGGATGCTGTACAGGAACTTGTTATTATGATTCACCAAGATAAGGGTAAAGGGTCTCAGTCGCTGGCACAAGTAGTGATATTCAACCTAGCTTAAAGAAGAGAGAGAGAGAGGTAGACAGGGATATCTTATGGTGTATGGGTACACAAACTGAGGCAATTATCTGTTATCAAAAGGCCCAGGGATTGCAGGTTACTGCTCAAGCATTAATATGAAAAAGATGCTGCACAAGTGTGAATGAATGGAGTCAGAAGGTGGTGATCACTCTTTGCTCCTCAACTGTAACAACTTTAAGCGGCATGAGGACATTGGAAAACTTATGTAGCTCAAGAGTATGAGATGTGGTTATTCAGGATATTTTATGAAATTCATAGGTTCATAGGTTCATAGGTGTGTACTAGGCTAATGGCCCTGGAGTCTATACAAGCTTAGCCCATAGAAGTGCCCTGGCATCATGCCGCCCAACGTTAGTTCCCCGTGCCTCTATCAAGTAGAGCCACTGGAGTGATCCCCAGGGTGAACTTTCTATTTCCCATCCACTCATGAAGATTTCTCTTGAGGAGAGCCAGTGAGGTGCTCTGCTTGACATGTATGGGAAGTCTATTCCAGAGCATGGGCAGTTCTCTGGGTTATGAACCTGTCCCTCCAGCATGTTCTGTTGATTGTGGTGATAAGGTTGATGTCTCTGGAGCATGTGGTGCAGAGGGATTGGGATTTCTTTAGATGTAGCATTTCTAACATAGCCAGGTCAGACATGGCTTTGTAAGTATAGCAGAGATCACCTCTTAGTAGACAATATGAGACAGAATAGCTGGAGTTTTTTGAGTCTGTCCATGTAGGACATGTGTTTAAGGCCTAGGATCCTCTTCATGAGGTACTTATGTGGCCTTTTCAACTGTTGCATTTGTCTAGTGAGGTACATGCCAAATGGGGCATTATACTCGATGACTGGCCTAATGAAGGAAGAGTACAGAGAGATGATAACCTCTTTCTTCCTGGATGCAAAACCCTTGGTAATGAGATCTGCCACATAGAATGACTCTCTGACCACAGTGGCATGTGGTGATTGAAGGAGAGGTTGCTGTCAACCTGAGTCCCCAGATCTCTTATAATGCCTTCAGTGTTGAGTGGAGTCCCATCAATGTGGTAATTAGTGGGAACTGAGTTTTTCCCAAAGGGGATGACAACGCATTTTTTGGCATTAAGCTTAAGGCCATGGTTTTGACACCAGTCATTGGTCTCAGTGAGGCCTTTCTGTAGGATGCCTACATCACTTGGGGAGTTAATAATGGCTCCCATCTTGCAGTCATCTGCAAACTTGGTCAGCCAGAGTCTGCCCGTGTTGGCCTGAACTTCTGAGAAGTAGATGCCAAACAGGAGGGGACCCAGGAAGATCCCTGTGGGACTCCACTAGTGACTGGTTGGCAGTCTGACTTGGAGTCCGCTACTTTCACACTGTGGGTTCTATCTGGGAGCCAGTTTGCAACCCACCTAGTGATAACAGGTTGATGCCTAGTTTGGTGAGTTTATTAATAATTCCTGAGTGGGGAATGGTATCAAAGGCCTTGGCCAAATCGATTTAGGCTGTAGGAACTTCCATGCCCTCATCCACAGCTCTGGTGACTGACTCAAAGAAGTCAACCAGGTTGGGCAGGCATGATCTACCTTTCACAAAACCAAACTGCATGGGATATAGAGTTTGGAGATTCCCTATATTCTTGTTAATTAGGTCCATGATGATGCACTCCATAGCCTTACATATCAGACTCGTCAGGCTAATGGGGTGATAATTCCCAATGTCTGTAGTTGCTACCCCTTTATGGAGAGTGATGTCTGTAGCAGTGTGCCATTTGGTAGGGACAAAGCATGAGGTGAGGCTGTGATTGAACAGGGCACACAGATGTGGTGCCAGTTCACTTTGTATTTCATGTTGAACACATCCAGGGATATTTTCGGGTCCCATGGAAGCTGTATTTTTGGCCTTGGACAATGCAGCTTTAACCTGTGCTGCAGTAATGCTGAGTGCCTGGCATTCCTCTGGTATTGTGATTGGTCCTTCGGGGGGGGAAAGAGGGGTAAAGTTGGCACTGAATCTGTTGGCCAGTATGTTGGCAATATCTGTTAGCTCAGTATAGGGGGTACCATTGTGCAGTAACTCAGAGCAAACCTGGATATTGCCATGGAGATTCTTGATATAACTAAAAAAGGCTTTGTGGTTGTTTTTAGTGTCTGCTGCAATTCTGCCTTCACAGCTGGCTTTAGAGGTTTTGATGAGGGATCTCAACTTTTGTTGAGGCTAATAAGGGAGTTTTTTCAGTCTTGGGACTTCACCTTTTTCTGCAACAGTTTCTTCCTTCTGTTGTAGAGTTTATTAAATGACTGGGGACCACCAGATTAGGTTTCTTTTTTTGGAGGAGAGCGTCTTTGTTCAGTTGGGTATGGCTAGTTCCATGCATTTATGCATGTGTTTGTACAGTGCATTGGTGTATGATTCGGCAGTCATACATCTATTTTCCATTGACATGAGTGCTGTGAAGTTAGCCAGCTCTGTTTTTAGAAGCCCAAAGTCAAATTTAGAGATGTTTTTCATGGTGGTTACCTTTGCAGGGGGTGTGGGTGAGATGTGGATTTCCATGGTGATTAGTTTGAGGTCGGATCTAACCGGGGAGGAATTGACTATTGGTGTAGAGCAACGGTTGCCCATTTTAGTAATAACAAGGTCAAGGATGTTGCTTCCTCTAGTGGGGGTAAGAATGAGCTGGTCCAGGGCATTAGAATTGATGAATTCCAGGAAGCGTTGGGCCAGTGTATTGGTGCATGAGTAGTTTTCCCAGTTGATGGAGGGGTAGTTGAAGTCACCTAGTATGAGAGTGTTGGGTTGGACCCTAATAGTTTCCAGGGTGCTTAGGAAGATGGAGTGAGAGTCTTGGGACATAGTTGGAGACCTATAGCAGGCTACAACCTGAATCGCCATCTTACTCAATGTTAGTTGTACCTGAAGTATCTCAGATGCATTACGCTGGGCTACTAGTCTGGAGGTGTGCATATCCTTTATGAATATGGAGACACCACTGCCTTTGGATCGTTGGTCCATGTCCTGGGGCTGAAAGGTGTGGAATGAGTTATAGCTTGGTAGCGCAGGGGTGCTTTCTGCTGCTTTAAACCATGTCTCTGTTACAGCACAAATCTTGATGTTCTCCATTTTGAGGAGTGCTTCAAGCAAGTGCATCTTGAGACTTAGACTTCTAGCGTTGAGCAGCATGACCCTCAGAATACATTTATTTATAGCTGTTACAGTGGAAATTTGGTCTTTGGAACATCACCTAAAGAAGGCACTATAGGGGTGGCAAGAGCTTTAGCCAGTATCCGGAAACCCAGGGGTGACAGATGCAGGCCATCTCTGGCAAAGCACTGAGGTCTGTCAGTCATGTTATCCTAAGCAGACAGATACTGGATCTCCTTAGAATGACACCAGAAACTTAGCCAGTTGTTGAAGTCAATCATTTTCTGCTTGCACTGCGGTATCATTATGGGCGATGGTAGGATCCTGCTCAGGGTAAGGGTTATACCTGCCTGGGCCACACAATCTTCCATGTCTCTTTTCATGTAGTCCAGGGAGGTGCATCTCAGGTCATTCACACCCACATGGACAGTGTCAGAGTCATACTTCTACTTGTTGTGGAGTGACCTGAGTGCGTTTATTATGTGTCAGATTCTGCACCTGTTAGACAGCTGACTTTTACTTTCTCCTTATTCAACCTAGTGAGTGGGACTTTTGCAGGATCTATAGAATTTCAGATATAGTGCATAAAAAGCCACCTTAGGCATTGGAGGCCAAACATTTTTACAGAGATGCAGCTGGCAATTGAAGCAATCTAAAACAAAGTAAGACCAAACAACAAGGGAAAAGATATGCCAAAATGTATGGGTCCCAATGAATACTGGATGGGTTATATGAGGATATTTTGGATACTTTAACCTCATCAGACTGTATCAGATGAATCCATTTTGTGTCATAAAGATAGCTGTATGTCTGAATAGACCAATTATTCCAAAGCTTATTGTCATGGATCTAGAAACAATACTTCAAGGGTTTTGTGCTGACAAAAATGACATTGGTGTCTTTGGCATACCATATGAGGATGGTACTCCACAACTAACAGATCCAGTTGATGGCTGCAACAATGCTTTTCATAAACTCAGTAAAAGCATGAAAAGTCTGAGATCAAATATTTGGCATTTGAGGCTTTTAAAGCCTATATGAACAAGGAAATAACCCCCAGGGGTTTGAGAATTAAAACTCAACCCCTAGTAAGCAAAATAGATGAAACTTTAACCAATGAATGGTATCTAACCCAACAACAGGCATCCATGAACTTTGTTCGAATATTAAGTTCATACTATGAACAAACTATTGAAACTAACATTAAAGAAGTAGGTGACCTGTGTGGGGAAGTCAAAGTTTATGAGGGTCATTCACAATTTTCTATATGCCTCAATAAGCTGTCAAAAGAACTTTTGTTGTTTGAAAAACAGATTAAGGATAAAAAAAAAATGTAACAGAGACCTAACCAATTATCAAAGAGGATGACCTTTTGACACCACCACAAATGTTAGATTTATGGACATTGAACAGAAACCTGGTAGGAATTATAAAAAGAGACCCAGATCCGTATTAAAGGGGTCTCATACGTACAGCAGTACATCAGCAGATGATTCCTCTACTACACACACTGAAGGGACTAATACTGGGGAATCCCTGGGCCCCAAAAAATAAAAGAATCAGACCCACCCTTTAAACACATTAGGAGGAGGGGTGGGAGAAAGCATAGACGGTACAAAGATAGACACAATCGAGGGCCTCATGCAAACACTTATGAGACAATAGATGGTAATATTTTGAACATTTCTCAAACTGTTTTAACAGAGGATCAAAAGAAAGTTTTTAATAAAGGTCTGAATTTTGTTCCTGGGATTTTTGTTGATGAAGCTGACATAGTTAATGATATTAATGACTTTTGCCGCAGGATTAACCTCAAACTTTTCTTTGGATCCAGGTCTGATTCTCAAAGATCTAATAAATTCAAATTTCATAAATCCAACTTTGTACCACTGATGAACTGGAATGTAGCTGTTTTTCAACAAGCTGTACTTAGGGATATACACTTTAAGTTGGATCAGTTTTCACCCTTGAAACATAACCTAACGAATACTGAACAACAGGCATTGCAACAGCTTAGGGATAATAAAAACATTGTCATTACTCAGGCTGACAAGGGTGGGGCGGTAGTCATCATGGACACAGATTTTTATCTGGGGGAGGGAAATGGACAACTTTCCAACCCTTCCTATTACATGGAAATGCCTATTGACCCCACTCCTAATTTTAAGCGGGAAATTGACAATTTTTTGGACCTGGCAGTTTCGGAGGGTATCATATCCGATACAGTGAAGACACATCTGACAGTCCAGGATCCACAAAAACAAACATTATACCTGCTACCCAAGAAACACAAATGCCTTAGCAAACCTCCTGGAAGACCTATTGTATCTGGGATGGGTTCATTGATGGAACCACTATCTGAGTTCCTCACATTGTATCTTAAACCACTACTAAGCCTGATTCATGCCAGAATACAGGATACCACACAATTTTTACACATTATTGCTGACAATCAACTAGAATCTGATTGGCTACTCTGCACCCTGAATGTTAAGGCTGTATATACCAACATACTACATTGGGCTGCATTGGAAGCCCTTATGTTTTGGTTAGACAGAGCCCAACTCTATCCCATAGGCTTTAGCACACTTTGGTCTGCATGGCTGAACATGTTCTCAACAAAAATGTTTTTTATTTTCAGGGAGAATGCTATTGGCGGCTCCAAGGCACCGCTATGGGAGCGTCTTTTGTTCTCATATATGCAGACCTATTTATGGGATACATTGAAGAACATCTCGTTTATGACTCCACACACAATTTATATTTTGAGGAACTAGATATTTGGTGTCGATATTTGGATGATTGTTGGTTGGTTTGGCGTTCTGATGAGGAATATTTGGCAGAATTTGTATTATACTTAAATCAGAACAAATGGGGTATTGAATTTACTTCTACTCATGACAAAAATGAAATTAACTTTCTGGATGTGACCATAACCAGAAATCCAGATGATGCTCTAAAAAGTAAAACTTTTCACAAATACCCCCAGTACAACAACTTACTGCATGCAACAAGCATGCATCCAAAACACATCATCCGAAATATACCTAAATCTCAGTTCCTCCGGATTCTTAAAATTTGTTCCTCAGAAAAAGATTATGAAAAATCCCAACAGGATCTGGCCAACAGGTTCGGAGCTAGGGGTTACAAGGAGCCTGACATCTGGGGTGGTCAACAAACTGCTATCAGTTCCACCAGAATTTCCCTTCTCAGATACCGTGATAAGACTCAGACTGAACAGGATGAATCTTTCCGATTTATCACAACATTTGGATGCAACATCAACCTAATTAGGAATGCTATGTCCAAACACTGGAACATTCTTGCTGCCAATGAGGAGCTTATACCCTGGATTGGTGATACATGAAAGTATGGATACAGGAGGGGGAGGACACTTGGGTCATTTGTTTCACATTTTAAAAGGGTCAGCTTGGCTGGAGCAATACACCATTAATTAACCATGACAGGTGGCAAATTATGGGGTACCTACCAATGTGGCCACTGTTCATCATGTCCATATATTTTTACATCTAAACATTTTACCAGTAAAACACTGACAGGATTTTTGGCATGAAATTCTTTGGTAATTGTAACAGTGATTGGGTGGTATACCTTGCAACATGTATATGTGGTTCATTTTATGTGGGACAGACATCACGACTACTCCGATTACGCATGTCGGAGCACAGTAGTGACATATGAACCAAGAGGGAGTCCAATGCCCTATTTAGACATTGTATACAACACAACTCAGCCAGATTCCAGTTCAGCATCATAGACAGACTTCTTGGTGATAGATCCAATAAACAAGGATGGCATTCTATTCTCACTAAAAAAGAGAAGTATTGGATCATTAAACTGGGTGCTTTGTTTTCACCTGGTTTAAATGATCATTTATAACAATATTATATGATTATTTTAATTTTTACTAATTACAATGGACAATAACTGTGTGGTTGATTTATTGTATAACTTTTATATTCTCTTTTTATTTTCCATACTCATGCTATATGAAGAATCCTATTGGATGACTCATGCTCTATATATATATATATATATATATATATATATATATATATATATATATATATATATATATATATATATATATATATATATATATATATATATATATATTTACTTGCTATTAGTTTCACTTCCCACTAAGGAAAGCCTGTTGGCTGAAGCTGAAACCGGTCTGGGTTGTTTGTTATATTAAATAAATACTTATGTATTTAACTTAATAGCCTTATTTTGTTGATTTACACTGCATTTGGTGCTGGCAGTTTTGTCTATTTATGCTGTTTCCTGCCTTGCACCTGGGTCCTACTTGCAGAGAGTTCACTTCTTTGATAAAGATAGCTGTTCCCTAACAAGTTATCAGTTTAAGGCAGTTTTGAAGAAAGCCTTGGACAATGTCACCTTAAACATTAGAAGACGGATATCATATTCCTTAGGACAGAATTTATTGTATAGCATTTTATATACATTTTAAAGGAGCATCAGAAGAAGAAATAATGCAGGCATATAAAAATGTCAGGTCCCAATTGTTTTAGTTGGTGTTTTTCTTTTGGTGATGCCACATTGGGGCCACTGGGAAAAAGCTGTGTGAGTCAGTGTGGGGCAACCTGAGAATGAAATATTCAGAATCATGTGTCCAATGGCTAGGCATGAGATTAACTGAGGTAGAGAAAGCTTCAAAAGGTCTTGGAAGGTTATGCTACCAGACTGCTAAATCACATTTCACATCAGGAGGGACTCATATAACTGCTTGTTCTTTACTTGTACTTAAAAGAAAATGAATTGAATACATTTAAGTGCATACACAGTAGAAGTGGCTGAAAATTAAAATGATCTGGTCAGATATTGTACAGAGGTAAAATGGAAGGCAGCCAGAAACATAAAATCAACAGAAAATGGATGACAGCCAAAAACATAAAAGCAGCAGAAAATGGAAAGCATCCAGAAACATAAAGGAGTAGAGAGTATCAGGATGTTGCCAAATGGACTTGTTAGAGAGTTATTGAGGCCACTGGGGACAGCTGTAATTCAGCATTCAGACATTAATATAAAGGCTTCTGAGCTACGCCAACAGGATGTACTGCATGTATCATATCAACAGGGGAGCTCATTGAAATGCTGTCAAATATACTTGGGGGAGGGGTGAAAGGTAACCCTCCTGTGGCAGAAGGGTAAGCATGGAAGGCTAAAATTATAGGGGGGGGTCTAGTGGAAGGGGTATGGGCTCAGATGGTATGGATCTCCTTCAATAAGGCACATTTTTGATATCCTTGGCAGCATGGGGACCAGAATGAAAAGCTAACTTATGGCCTACAGACTGGTTGACTGATTTGGCTGACTCCTCCCATCACTGGTGCTGGCAGAATTGGTTTTCAGGGGAATGCTCCATTTTCTTGTGATAGTTATTAGATTGTTGCCAATTTATTCATCTGACTGATTCTTTCATTAGCACTGATTGGCATCATATAATGATTTGTCAGTCAACTGCCAGAACTGACAAAATACTAACTGGCACAATAAAAGGAAGCTGTGGCTAATTTCCTAAAATAGATTTGAATTTGTGGCTATTGGGTACGAATGAGCATGTTTTTCCCAACCAAAGCAATGAAAGCAGGTCAAGAAATTGAAGAGCAAGTGGATTCACCTAAGAGAAGTAACAGGCTTAATAGAAGGTAGCTCTCTCACCCTTCTTCATAAAAGCAAGAGGGTGTGCATCTTAGAGTAGCTAGAGTTTTTCTGAGCTGTAGCTGTGATTACACTAGGGGGTAGAAAGGCATCTTCTTTTTTAATCCCCCAAGTGTTTTTTTCCAGATCTTCACCTTCTCCAACAAAGGTTAGGGAGATGTGGCTAATCTGTCACAGGCATGTTGTATAGAGGTGGAAGAGTAGGTGTGAAAGGTTAAATCTGTAAATGTGCCTGGTGGAAGGGGGAATTGGTTAGGACAGGCTGGTTACTTTTAACTGGGTAGGCTTTGGCCACCCCCAGTGGCATGGTGTACTGACTGAGGGCAAGGTTAAAAGGTCAAAGCCTGTGACATGCAGATTGATTAAATGGTTTCGGTAATCTTTTCATTCACTGATATTTGACTTTTGTGCGACTGCACATTTTTAATGTGATAGATCCACCGACTAGTGAACTGGTTTTGCAGACCCCTTCTGTCATTGGTGTTTGCTGACTTGTTTTCTATGTGACTCTACTTTTCATGAGATGGTTGCTGGTTTGTTGCTGGTGTACTGGGCCTGGTACTGCTAGGTGTGAGTGACTTAATCCATACTAAAAGTCTATTTAGGCCTTGGTAACATTCCATCCTCCACCTCCTCCACATCATTACTAAAATCTTGACACAATAGAGTATTATGTCACATCTCTGAAAACATAAATTTGATTTTACTAGGTGATTTTTAACTTAAACTGGATAGGAAAACAACTGTAAGAAGGGTGATGTCTATTTAAAAAATGCAATAACTGGTGTATGAAAGTACTAGCTTAAACAACAGATTGAACAAAAAAACTACAACCCTTGGCACCAATAACCAAGTAGCATTTCAGCATCCATTCCCTGTCATGCAATCCCCTCATTTGTGAACCAGATTCCATACATTTTCCACTTGTTGTGTAATACAGTAAACTCTCCCTGTATTTCCATCACAACCTACCAAAAGTAGCATTTAAACATGATTGAACTACTACTAGCAAGGGCAATGTCAGAGGCTCAACAGATAGTACATTTGCCTTTCATGCTGACAGCTAAGAAAGCTGAGGGTTCTATTTCCACCTCAGCTGCTTTTATTAATATTCCATTGTTAAAACTATAGTGCAGTTTAAGGGATGGGGTGCTGCCCTCCTATGTGTACCATCCTTTGGGTAAGATGTTAAGCACTGGTCCCATCTGTCTGAGTTGATAATAGGTGTGATGTCCCTCCTCTTGGCCAGCAATCAAGGATCCTCAGTCCTCACCACTGACACTGGTTGGGAACATTCGCTTTGAGAAAAATAGACACACAGTATTTTCAGATGCAGCTCTGCACTAAGTACAATTTCCCTTAAGAGCACACAGGGAATACACACTCCTGTCCTGGGGCTGGGCTTTCTCTCCAGACCACAAATAAGTCTCCCCACTGACCAGTACAGAGCTGTGTCTTTAGCCGGATGCTCCAAACCAAGTCCTCCACCACCTTCTCTGTGAAATTAGTGCTCTCGGTGTCCCTGTTCAAAGTAGCTGACACACACACACACACACACACACACACACACACACACACACACATATACACTCTCTTTGAGATTCAAAGTAGCTCACACACACACACACACACACACACACACACACACACACACACACACACACACACAGACACACACACACTCTTTGAGATTCAGTTTTTACAGACACACATACACACACACACACACACACACACACACACACACACACACACACACACACACTTGGGAAAGACTGGCACAGCTTACCTGCTCCACCACCTCCACCCAGACTAGAAGGTAAATTCACTGCACCAGAACACCTAAAGCCAGCTACGTTAAGGCTGTTACAAGGGTACTCAATTGCACTTATTAAAATGAATACTTATACAAGTGGTAGTGTTAGCCAAGCAGCAAGACTTTCAGGAATGTGGAGCCACTCAATAAATGCAAGTACTATCAAAGGTTAAATATTTTCTAAAAGACCAGCCACAATGAAAGGTTTAGATATATTTAATAATAAATAAAAAAATAAAACATGAAAATACTGAATATCTATTTACAATAAACACCAGAGTTTCAATCACAGGAAATATAAAAAACAGATGGAGAGACTCAGACAAATACAGAAAGAAACTAGTTTGTTAATCTCACTATATTTGTCTAAATGACTGAAGAATTAATATTCGCTAGTTACTTATTAAAGCAAGTCAAGATGAAAGTGGATGAGTGTCTTTGTCAGGTCCCAAAAAATGGAGTGCATACCTCACATCTCTTACTACTATTCAGATACAATTTCCCTGCTGGCTACAGAATGACATAACATCTAGTCACCTGATTTTGTTTCCCACACTACCCCCTCACTAGAAACTGAGCCAGGATCTGGCACTGATGTGTCACAATACACACATAGAACTTTAGCTAAGGTTTATTACAGAATCTGGAAACTATAAAACAATTCCATCACTTCCATCCTTCCTACAGAGGCTAACAAGCTATCCTGTGGCACCCCAGAATAGCAATTAGTTTACCACCCAGCCCATGCTTTTCATAGACATTGAGCTTCTAGCTGCATTCAGACCTGTGAGATAAAATCTTTATGGCCCAAACCAAGTCATTTAATTTCAGGCTATATATCTTAAGGTTAGCTGTGCTGAGCTTAATCCCTTCCCTTCTAATATCCTCTATTGAAATATGTATATTTTATCAGTTACAGCAATACAGTCTGACATGCATGTATATTTTTTTTCTGTCCAGCAGGACCCACAGTTGATACATTTTTAACACAAGCAGCTTTACAAATACATTTTTAATACAAGTATCTCTATAAATCAGTATGATATTCAAATGACATATAATTCTTAACAAAACTCCAGCTAGCTTTGCTGGCATATGTTACACATGGCACTGCACTACCCTCCAAGCACAGCCGGCACTATCTCACTTCATCAGATTACGTATAAACATACCTCTCAACTGTACAGAATGTCCACATTTTTGCCTCATATTTTTATCTTTTTCTCATAAAAGTGTGTTTTCTGGCAAATAATTGGCAAAATATTGAGAGTTGAAGTCAGAATAATAATGACAGAAATTTGAGTTTTAGACTTCATACCCTTCAGAAAATGCATGCTAATACCAAACTTGTTATTCTATCAACTTTATAAGTTTGTAAGAGCAATGTTTAAAAAGTGTCACTGTTTTTGTCCCTTTGTTCCCTCATTATTCATGTTCTTGTTCAGATTTCTTGCTCTAAGAAGTTGAGAGATATGGGTATAAAAGGTTTTACAGCACTTATCAAAAAGAGTAGGAGAAGCTTACTGGTGCTGTGATCAAATCCCCCCTAGTTAGTATAAGTGCCACCACAGATCTTCAAGTGAGACTAATCTGGTCAACAAAGTGTAAATAAAAAAAGATAAATAGATTTCTGTTTTAATTTCCAGTAATTCCAATTGGTATCTTTAAGCTTTTAGTGGGAATACATTTGCATTAATAAACATTATTTCATCATTACATATAGGCAGATGGTACTCAGACAACTAACTACAGAACTAAAATAGCTTACAAAAATTCTTGACTCATCTGGAAACATGATAACTATATTTCTGACAGGAACCACCTAGTTACATTTACACACTTCTACAAGAAATTTGTAAAGCATTCTATAGTTAAATATCTTAGACATCAACAAACTAAATAACTAGGACAGGCCTGAGACGTTTGCAACAGAGTCAAATTGCATACTGTGTCAAACAAGGCAATATTAAAATAACACTCTTACAGATAGAAGCTTACCAGCAGCCACTTGTCAACATTTTCAGCTAACCAACCACTGTTTCTCTATCCAAGTTCAAGGTCATTCAGCTGTTGGTGTAATTCAATTATTATTAAGTTTATGTGTCATTTCAGGAGGTGTATATAGCATGCAGGGTTGGGTGCAAGGGGGGTTTAGTACTCTGCAAAAAACTCTATGCAAACTTGCTAAGTTTTGACAGCTGATTTTTTTTCACTGAGTGGCTATTTATGAGTTGATTATCTATTACAGTGCAATCGGCAGACTGTTATGAATTATGAGTCTGTCTACACTACACAAATCAGCAGAGGTTGTGAAGAGACAATTCTTGACTTCATTGTTAGGAAGTTCAGATTGCTTGAATAAAGCCTAATCCATAAGGGAGGAATAAATGGAACACTGAAAGAGAAAGTTAAGAGAATAAGAATCTAATGTGGTAAATCTATGCTTAAGGATACATAAAAACAAAGTGTAACTATTCCAGAGAGGTCTTCTAAGGCACCTTTCTTTTCTGGGAATGAAAGGCCCTGAATCTATGTGCCTTCATGCTGAAACAGAATTGCATTACAATCTCCAATGCATGTCTCTTTTTTTTTCTGATATAGAAAGATCATAAATCTCTTCTGCAAAGAGGGATAAAGAAGAATGAGGACAAATCAGCTTTGTGGTACAGAGGCATAAAAGTTCTCACTGCAAACCAGATGGCCTATGTTTTGACCAGTGGCATGAACTTTGGTAGGGCTGCATGGTGGGGGGTGTAGTGAGTGACAGATGTCAACTTGCCCATTCTGGAAGGAGAAATGTAGTTTAGGCTTGCTGCAATATAGCAGTGCTACAAGCCTGACCAGTGCCTCTTGGTCAGAGGCTGAACATCAGTAGAAATGACCATACACCTACTGACTCATAAGCAAAAGTGCAACCTTCTAGGTCGTGAATGGCTGAGTGATGTTAGAACATCCTCCCCAGCATCAGTACAATTTGCACTAGTGTTTTTGAGCTCCTCACTGGCCCCAGAAATGAGTCAGACTGAGCTCAGGAGAGGCTAGGGTAGACCTGGTATACCCACTGAATGAGGAGAGGAGCTGGTGGCAACTGATGGTCAGCTGTGGGAAGGGGGGAAAGAATGAAGGAGTTCAGAACATGGAGGACTTCAGAAGTTATATTGTCTCACATAGGAGAGGTCACCCTAGGAATGGCAAATTGAACAGAATGGTTCATGATCTCAGACTGTCAAGAAGAAGGTATTTAAGTGCATCCCCTACCTTTCATACCAAGAAGTTATCATAGGTTCATAGGAAATTACTAGGCAAGCAGCCCTAGAGCCCTTACAAGCCTAGCCATGTTAATCCCGAAATGCCTCAATTGTCCTTGGTTAGATGAAATAATTCACAAAGCAAGTCTATGATAAACACCGACTACCCCTGTCCATAAGGAACATGGGTGCTACCCCCAGGATGAGTTTGCAGTCTCCCATCCACTTGTCCAGGTTGCACTTGAATAGGGTCAGTGAGGAGCTCTGCTTTATGTGAATTGGAAGTTTATTCCAGAGTAGCGGCAATTTCTGGGAGATATATCTCTCTCTCCAGCATGCTCTGTTAATGTCACAGACTGGTAACTCTTGTGCCATTTGACTTGCAAATGTGCAGCATATCCATTAGGGCAAGGTCAGAGGTTGCCCTGTAGGCCAGGCACAAGTTGTCTCTCAGCAACCTATGCAATACAGAGTACAGTGACAGAGCTTTCAGTGTCTTCATGTGAGTCAGGGTTGGAGGCCCTGTATTGTCTTGGTGAGAAACCACTTTGGTCTCCCCAGCTGCTGGAGGAATCTGGTGAGGTACATGCATAAGGGGGCATTGCACTCTATTAACTGTCTGATGAGGGTTGCGTACAGTGGAGTTATAACATCCTTAGACCTGGATGTGATGCCCTTATGTATGAGATGCACAATGTAGAAGGCTTTCCTTACCACTGTAGAAACCTGGTGGTCAAAGTTCAGATTGCTATCTACCTGTGTTACCAGATTTCACACTACTAAGATTGAATTTAGGGGGGGTGCTGTCAATATTGTAATTAGCAGGAAATTCCGCTTTGCTAAAGTGGATAATAATGCACTTTTTTTGCATTTAGTTTTAGACCATGGTTTTGGCACTAGTCATTTGTCTGTGTTAGACCTTCCTAAAATATGTTAACATCATTGTGGGACTCAATGATTGCATCCAATTTGCAATCATCGGTGGACCTGGTAAACCAACGGTCATCTACTTTAGCCTGGACTTCCAAGGAATAGATTCTAAACAGTAAAGGGCCTAGCACAGATCCCTGTGGTACACCACCAGTGATGCGTCTACTGGTAGAGGTGGAGTCACCAACATTGACAGTATGTATTCTGTCGGTGAGCCAATTGGCTATCCATTTAGTCACTAAGAGTTAATCTCCAGCTGGGAGACTTTCTTAATGAGAGGCCTCTGATCTTTTGGTAGGCTTCTAGTGTGTACATCTACTAATGTGAGTTTATGTGTCATGGTCTCATTTTGTGTGAGAGGTGACGTGTGCATGCTGACAACCTGTTTGATGTCCGGTTTGTTGTTACGCAAGAGAATTGATTCCAATTTCATAGTGAAATTACATCTCTCACATATGGTATTTGTTTGTTTTAGGAGTAAGTGGTTGTTAGTATACATGAAGTAATTACTACATTGCCTCAAGATGCCCATGTGAATCAGGCTGGCCTGTGAAATGATGGGAAACTGTCCATCCATTATAGCAGGTTTTTACCATATGTTCTATTAGGGTAGGGAGTGGGTCAGTTTGACCAGTTTTTGTGCTAAGACTAACAAAGGTGCTTATTCTATTGAGAGCTATGGATGATACATGGATGATACATGTGGGAGAATTCCACTGACAGATGTCTAGGGAAAAATTGAGTTTCAAAGCATTTGCGTCTCTACAGGACACCGCTAACCCCTGTTGTATGGTGCACTGCAAAGTGCGAACACAAATCTTAAATATAAGTAAAATTAAAACATTTTTAAGCTAATCTACCATAGAAAAGCACACAATGAACCTTTCTTCAGCAATCCTCAGCTCAGACAAGGCTGGATCTACACTATTCTGTAATAAGCGTGCAAGGGAGCCCATCTTAATTTGAGATGGCTTGTTTAGTACTAAAATGTACCAATAAAAGGTTAGATTCAGCAGGTGTGAATCTAGTCTATGCTATCTAGGCATCAGAACAGTGCAAATCAGGTGCAGAAAAGTGCAAAAAATATTTAGAGCCCTTTTTTATGTTTCCCAGCTCTGATATACCTGGTAAACGTACTGCCACCAGATGAACAATCCCAGTCATTCCAATGCAAAAACACAGTAAAGAAATGTACAGATTGAAATGTGATCACAAACAAACTTAAATGGAATTAATTTGAAATGTTACCACAAGCAACCTTAAAGATATAGATACAGCAATGTACTTTAAACAGCTTATAAAAGTGTGATTATTCAATAAAAAGTACTTCATGTTGAATAAATGAGCCAGGAGCCACTCAATTGTACAGAATTTATAAATGCACTAAAAACACAAGATAAGCTGATTAATAAGCCCTCCAGCCAATAAAACCACATTCAGAAATCTCAAGTATTACCCATCCTAAACAGACCAGGCTACCTCCCAGTGCATTAGCTGTAAAATCCACTGACCTCTTTTGTTGTGAAAACAATTGATTGCTAGAGTGTAAAATGTACTACTTCATCCAACAGCTAGCTATATAATGAGTCAGATGAAGCAGAACAGACAACGGAAAGCAAAATGCACTTTTTCAATATAATCACAAGGAAAGGCAAACAAATAATTCAGGATATCAACAACAGTGTACAAAGGGAGGAGCATATTAAGCTCAATTTACAGTTGGAGTGGGAAGCTTAACATCACAAGGCTTAAAAAGCACATCAACAATGCAGTGCTTTAGTTTATGTAGGCTTCAAATCTTTTCAGACAAAGACAGAGGCCCATAATTTCACTGAGTATTTAGGTACCACTCAAGAGACAATGTAACCAAATAAAAACATGTATAATGTGCATCCTAGATAATTTAAGTGTCTACATCTCACTTAGAGCAAAAACACCAGACCAAGCAGATTTCCTAAAATAGAAAATAAAATGGAGTAGGTATCAGAAAGCAGCTTTATCAGTCACAGACAAAAATATGGGTTTCCACACCCAGCAGGGAATCACCAGCAGTGGTTTAGTTTATGGAGGCTTCAAATCTTTTCAGACAAAGACAGAGATAAAGAATTTCTCCTCTAGTAAGCTCTAAGAGATGTAGACCTGTATCTTTGAGGTGCAGGAGGCATGGATGAAGTTCCAGTTCTCTAAGATAATACTTCTGACTGAATACCTTTTTGAACAAAATGTATCTAAAATGCATTCAGTCAAGTATGGAAACCATGGTATTTTCTGTGGGTGTGATAGCTGTCCTCACATACCCCTACACAAGGCTGTGTCACTGGCACCCTTACTTGTTATATAGGTAACTACAGGATCACTCCTACTCTTGGTTAAAAGGAGATGCCTCTTTTCAGTAAACTCATTCAATGAAGTGCTTTTTGGCAAATGTCAGAAAATTTTAATTCAGAATGCCAAGACAATAATTACACACTCAGGAATGGGTAATGGGCCCAAGCATTTGGGAAGTGTAAGATGGTGGTAGCACTGTAGAATAAGAAGCCTGCACCAGGTCAGGCATCACCATTAACCAATATGGCTGAATTATGTTTGCTTTCTTACCTATTTTGTTGTCTCATATCAGTTGGTTTCTGTCCATCACTGCTAGCCTTCATGAGATGAAGTCTGCCTTTATCTATTTTAATGTCATCTTTGTGCTGCTGAACAGAAGTATTGGCATTTTTTTCCTCTAACTGATGTTCTGCTTTCAATCCAAGAAAAAGAGGCACTTTCTGTAATGGTCTTTGCTGGTGATGAAGCCATTGCAAGAATTGCAGAAACATTTACAAAGTCCAAGTTACTTAGACATTAAATAGGGAATCTGTTCAAAAAAGTACATTAGGATTCCAAAGTAACATGACTATGCTTTCACTTTTAGAAAGAAAAAAATAGAAATCCTGGGGCCAGGTGTTCTATACCACCAAGAGAATGCAAGGTATGCGTAGCCTGAGATTAAGGACAGAGATAGCCACTGGCAGGACCGCTAACAGGAATACAAGACACTGTTCACCAATCAGATTGATCATGTTTTCTATCTATAAAGCCAAAAGAAAGACTGCCCCCATTCTCTGTCAGCAGTGCACAGGTTAACACCATCCATGATTTTCTTCAGGGTGGACATAAGGGTGATAAGATACCGTTAAAGGATAAGGTGGCAGTAATTGCTAAATCCATTATTTTCATCTATGTATTATCTCTCAGCTCAAGCACTTTACTCCATCTGAGGCCCTTGGAATAATCATTCACAACTTAGGTTACTTTTGTTTGGATTACTGCAGTCTCCTTTGCCCTTTGCTGTTGTATTAAGCACTAATCTTATGGTTTCAATTTACTTTTTAAATGAAGGCATTTCATCTCTTTTTTTATACACTGATGAAGGGTTGATCCCAAAAGCTTTGTGATTCTTTTCTTGATTGGAATAAATGCTGCATTTTACCTCAGCGTTTCCAGGTTTTGGATTTTTTTTTGCATTTTGTATCCTACCTGGTTTACCTGTGTGCAGCTCTTGTTTCTTTGGATCAACAAATAAAGAGTCAGTATGGTACAGAGGTACTCTTTGGAAATAGCAGTACATTAGAGAGGATTAGGCTTGTCTACCTGGGTTGTAAGACATGATTTGGTTCAGTGTGGTAAGACACCTCATGCATATATCCTGATGTGGACTGGGGAAATCCCTTGTGGAAGTGAGAGGCAGCCCAGTGCATGACATGCCAATTGCTTGCCTATTACAGTAATTGAGAATGGGCAAGGGAGTTAGGGTTTAAAATGAAAACCCTGATGGATGTGCATATGATGGATCACTCAATTGGCTGTCACCCACTGGTTAAAGAGGACAAATAAATGGCGGGGATTTCAACGGCTAGTGGGCAGAAGGGGAAACAAAGAATAATAATTGAATTACTGACACTGACGATAACTGAGACACTTCCCAAATGTAAACTTCCCAATTACTACAAAATAAGTAACAATTTTAACTCTCAGTTCACCAGCAGAGATGCACATGCTTTGATAGAGTGTCTGTACACTTGGCATATTTTTCATGTAGCAGCCTCAACAGGGTGGGCATTCTACCAACAGTAGTTGGGTCTAATGGTCACAGATTACCCATTGCTGCAAATATATTTAAGGTTATTATAACAAACAGGTGATACTGAAACAAAACAGGTCTGCAGAGACCAGGAAAGGAGCTGATCCACAAACTGGGATTGTGTACAATGGGACTATGCCTACCAAAATTGTAGGGCAATAGGCTTGTACAATATTTAGCTTCATGAATCCTAGTAGTTTATCTTTGCTTTGTAACAGAATATTTACCAGGTTCTGTTTTATCTAAGAATAAGCAATTTGCAAAGTTAATCCCTATAGAATGAGTTCCTGCAGTTCATATTTATGTAACTCTTCATCTTTCTTAATTTTTTGAGATTTGTACCCCCCCCCCCACACATTCTGAGAGCACCTGTCATTGAGCCAGCCCTTTTTTTTTTTTTTTGCAAAAATAAATCCACTGCACTTGCCCAGTAACATAACCTGAGTTTTGTATGCAGTGGGCACCAGCAAGGGCATGTCATTCACATCTGCAACTGAAATAACACCTCAAGACTGCCCTGACACCCTAGAAGTTAGTGTTTTAATAAAATCACTGATCTCCACCAGGAATTCATCCATGAGAACATTCATTCTGGGAATGTGCTCTAGCACATTCCCTGAGAGGAGGGGCAAGTTGGTAAACATGCATCAGTCCTCTCTTTCCCATGCCACCTCCAGTGGGTACCTGAGCTGTTAACTGAGCTCAGGTTACCTGGGTCATAGTCAGGGCTTTACCTCTCTACAGCAGGGGTGCTTACACTTTTATTCTTATATAATCATTTTACACTAGATTTTGGATTCTTTTGAGCACTTACAGTAAGCACTGCTCCTTCCTTCTTAAACCATATTTTGACGCCAAGTTTTTATCTAATCAAAACCTGCTGTTATTTCTGATTTTACCAATCTAAACTGAAATATTGGCTTTAGTAGTCATTTGTATAAAAAACATAGCTAGTTTTGTAGTGTTTATCCAACAAATTGTTTTATGTAGCCTCTTAATCCTGCTCTGTTCCCTCCCCTCAAAAATAAATAAATAAATAAAATAATAAATGAATAAAATATATACATATTTTATTCAGCTGCTCTTACTGTAACTGTCTTAGTTGCTGTTCTGTGTGCTATCTGTTCAGTTGCTCTTACTCTGCACTTATTATTGCTTGTTAGTAGCCTTCTACTTTACTGCCTTCTGCACGTTTTTAGTCATTTATTAATTTAATTGCATTTATTTAAACTGTATTTGCTGTAATATTGCTACACACTCAAGTGTGCTAGCCTGCACTGCAATTTGAATTGTATTTACTGCTGTTTTAGCTGCTTTTCTGTAAAAAAAAAAAAAATTCTAAGCTTGTTTCCTGCCTTTCCTGTAACTAGTCTAGTCCAGATATAGACTTGCTGTATCCAGGACTGTTGGTAAGCTTCTGAGCCCCCCCCCCCCAAGCCTTTCTGTGTTGGAGGGAAGCCTTCTAGTTTATCAGTGGGAGTGGTAAGCACCAGGTAGCCTATCTACCACGGGAAGAGTGGGTTTTGGCACAGAAATTGTTGTTCATTGGCCGTTTGGGCAGTTTTTCCATCTCTTTCTACTTTCTGGTTTAAAAGCTCGCTTTTGTATTTGCTCCCCACCTTTCCTGTAACTAGTGTAGCCCATGTACAGATTTGCCATATCCAGGACTGTTGGTAAGCTTCTGAGCCCCCCCTCAAGCCCTTCTATGTTGGAGAGAAGCCTTCTAGCTTATCAGTGGGAGTGGTAAGCACTAGGTAACCTATCTATTGCAGGAGGAGTGGTTTCTAGCCCAGAAATTATAGTTTATAGCCCGTTTGGGAAGCTTTTCCATCTATTTCAACCTTCTGATTTAAAAGCTTATGTTTGTGCTTGTGTCCTGCCTTTCCTGTTACTAGTCTAGTCCAGATACAGATTTGCTGTATACAGGACTCTTTCTAAGCTTCTGAGCCCCCAAGCCTTTCTGTGTTGGAGGGAAGCCTTCTAGCTTATCAGTGGGAGTGGTAAGCATTAGGTAGCCTATCTACCACACAAAGAGTGGTCCCTGGCCCAGAAATTGTAGCTATTGGCTGTTTAAACAATTTTTTTCCATCTCTTTCAACTTTCTGGTTTTTAAATCTGCACTTGCACTTGTTTCCTGCCTTTCCTATAACTAGCCTAGTCCGGTTACAGAGTTGCTGTATCCAGGATTGTTAGTAAGCTTCTGAGCCCCCCCCCCAAGCCTTTCTGTGTTGGAGGGAAGCCTTCTAGCTTATGAGTGGGAGTGGTAAGCATTAGGTAGCCTATCTACCACAAGAGGAGTAGTTCCTGGTCCAAAAATTGTAGCTATTGGCCATTTGGGCAGTTTTTTTCCATCTCTTTCAACTTTCTGGTTTAAAAGCTGCACCTGCACTTGTTTCCCACCTTTCCTGTAACTAGCCTAGTCCAGATATAGAGGCACTGTATCCAGGACTGTTGGTAAGCTATTGAGCCCTGCAAGCCTTTCTGTGTTGGAGGAAAGCCTTCTAGCTTATCAGTGGGAGTGGTAAGCACTAGGTAGCCTGTCTACCACAAGAGGAGTGGTTCTTGGCCCAGAAATTGTAGTTTATTGACCATTTGGACAGTTTGTCCATCTCTTTCAACTTTCTGGTTTAAAAGACCACATCTGTGCTTGTTTCCCATCTTTCCTGTAACTAACCTACTGGGAAGCACTAGAAAGCCTTAAACTGATACAAGCCTTCTAGCTTAGAAGAGAGACTTTGGAGTGATTAAGTATCAGTTTTCTGTACTTTCTTGCTGCACTTAACTGTTTTCTGCCTAAATGCCAATTTTCCAGTGTTTATTGGTATTTTAAAAACTTATTTTTTTCACATATTTTACTTATCTGACTGCCTGCACTTTTAAAAAGTTGTTTTTTGTTTAAATAATTGGTTTAACTGTTGTAGGCTACATACTAAAGTGTGATAGCCTTTTCTGATCGTTTGTAGTCATTTAAAGCTGTTTTAAGTGTATTTTTTACTGTTTTTGCCTTATCTTTTCAAAAAAACAAAACAAAAAAAATTCCTTGTTTCCCACCTTTCTGGGCTAGTATAGTCCAGTTTTCAGGCTAGTGCTGAATTCAGGGCTGTGTTACAAGTTTCTGAGTGGCCCATACCTTACTTGGATAGAAGGAAGTTTCTCTGTTCACCTGTGAGAGAGGGGAGCTTTGAGCAGCCTATCTGTCCCTGGAGGAGTGGTTCCAGCCCAGAAGTTAGTAGTTTATTGGCCATTTTGGGCTAATTTTTATCTCTCATTTCCCTGCTATAAAAATCGCATTTGCACGGTTTTGCATGCTGGGCAGCGCTGGTTAGCTAGGGTTAAATTATTCCCGGCTCCACTAAGTCTCCTCTTCAGTTTTTCCCCTGAAGCTAGTCTAACTTTCAACCTAAGCACTCAAAAAGCATCCTACAGCCCAGCACTTGCTCAGACCTAATAGCAAGCTCTAATATACCCTGACACTTGATTTCCCAGGAGGGCAAGGCTCTTTATTCACTCCTCACCAACCAAGCAACTAAGCAGCTCACCCTACTATTCAGGCATGACCAAAGGGCAATTTCAAGTGTACTCTCCAGTCCAGTTGGTGAATCTGGGTATCCTGAGGCAATGTTACAACTGCCTCATGTACACAGACAACCCTCTCTTCCTACCACAAAACATTAACATATGCGAGAGATGCAATTATACAGCCAAACTGGAGGCTAAGCTGTCTCCACCCAAGACTGGAAGAGACAGTCAAGAGGAGAAGGTTAATACTTGCACCACGCCTCCAGCCACACATAGACCTACTAAACCAGCACTGGCAAAAAATACACATAAATACACAAAATCATACATGGAGGCTCTAAATAAAAACCTGCAAATCCATCAGAGACCTCCAAAGCAGACACCCAAACAACCTGCACCTCCCATCACAAACCAGACAACACATAAAACACAAAATCAGTGTGCAGCACAATCACAGCCCTTAAGGCAAAATAACATGCCTAACACACTAGTAATAGGTGACTCTATAGTCAGGCACACTGACGTCCCACTCACTAGGCTGGACAAGCACAAGGTTACTGTTAGCTGCCTGTCAGGAGCCAGAATCTGCCACATAACACAAGCACTCAGGTCACTCCAGAATAAATACAAATATGACTCTGTCATTGTTCATGTTGGTGTGAATGACCTGAGACATACCTCCCTGGACTACATGAAAAGAGACATGGAAGAGCTCTCTGATCATGTAGCCCAGGCTGGTATGACCCTGACCCTGAGTAGAATCCTTCCCTCACCAAGAATGATACCTCAGTATAAAGAAAAAAATATCAATTTCAACAATTGGCTAAGCTTCTGGTGTTATTAAAAGGGGATCCAGTGTCTGTCAACATGGGACAACATGCTTGACAAGCCGTGTTGCTTTGCAAGAGATGGCTTGCACCTGTCACCCCTAGGCTTTTGAATACTGGCCAAGACTCTTGCTGCCTCCATAGTGCCTTTTTTAGGCAAGGCTCAAAAGTCAAACCCACCTCCGTAAACAGCACAATTAACAAAAAAATTGAGGGTTATGTTACTCAACGCCAGGAGTCTAAATCTCAAAATGGATGTGCTTGAAGCACTCCTTAGTATGGAGAACGTCGACATCTGTGCAGTAACTGAAACCTGGTTCAAGGCTCCAAAGAGTATCCCAGCACTACCAGGCTGCAACTTATTCCACACTTTTTGGCCACAGTGCATGGACCGAAACGCAAAAGGAGGGGGTGTATCCATATTCATCAAGGATACCTACATCTCCAGGTTAGTGGCGCAACATGATACCTCTGAGATCATCCATGTGCAACTAGCATCAGGCAAATCTGCAATGCAAATTGTGGCCTGCTACAGATCACCCTCCATGACCCAGGGCCATCACTCCACCTTTCTGGAGACACTGGAAAACATGATGGTCCTACCGAACACCTGATATTGGGCGATTTCAATTACCCTACCATTAACTGTGAAAACTACTCGAATACAAACTCCCAGGCCCAGCACTTCCTGGAATTCATCAACTCAAATGCCCTGGATCAGCTGGTAAACTCCCCTACCAGAGGTGAAAACATATTGGACCTGGTCATCACAAACATGGGCGACAGGTATTCCACACCGGAGGTCAACCCGTCACTGGTTAGATCAGACCATAAACTAATCACTCTGGATGTCCACACCCCACCCCACCCCCAACTATGGAAACCACAGTAAAATACTTTTCTAAAGCAAACTTCACCTTACTTAAGACAGAGGTGATAAGTTTTACAGCCCCCACGCTAAAGGATAACGCTGCCCAAGATGCAGAAAACTTTACAAATGCACTCTATGAGCACCTACAAGGATGCATGGATCATGCCATCCCTAGCAAAACCAAGACTCACTCCTCTAAGAGAAGGAAACCAGTCTGGTGGACCCCTGCCATAAACAGGCTATACAATAGAAGGAGGAAACTAGTTCAGAAAAAAAACAAATACCAAGAAGGAACGACATCCCTGATCAGTATCAGTAAGAAACTAAGGTCTCTCATAAAACCATCCAAGGCTAACTTCGAAAGAAAAATAGCCAAGGATTCAAAAGATAACCACAAAGCCTTCTTTAGGTATGTTAAGAATCTAAGTGGTGACTGGCAGATATGCACTGAACTAGTGCAAAATAGTACAAAATATACTGAACCTACTGATATTGCCAACATCCTGGCAGATAGTGACAGTGCACACTTCACCCCCCTCTCACCCCCAAAAGGGCCTACAACAATACCGGAAAAGTGTAGTGTCCCAGAAATCACAGACGCACAGGTGAAAATAGCCCTTTCAAAAGCCAAAAACACAGCATCAATGGGGCCAGATGTTGTCCCAGGCTGCATCTTGCATGAACTACAGAACGACCTAACCCCCCCCATCTAAACACGCTGTTCATCCTCAACCTTTCCACAGGCTATCTGCCCATAGAATGGTGCACAGCAAAGGTTATTCCACTCTGCAAAGGAGGGACCACAACTGACCCTGGTAACTATCGCTCCATAAGCCTGACTAGCCTGGTCTGCTAGGCTATGGAGCACATCATCATGGAACTCATTAACAAAGACATCAGGAACCTCCAAAGATTTGACCAGACCCAGTTCGGCTTTGTTAAGGGCAGATTATGCCTACTAAACCTGGTTGACTTCTTCGAGACAGTCACCAAGGCCATAGACGAGGGAAAGTTGTTCACACAGCCTACCTTGACCTCGCCAAGGCTTTCAACACCATTCCCCACTCGGGTATTACAGAAAAACTCACCAGCCTGAACATAAACCCCTATGTCATGAGATAGGTTGCTAACTGGCTTACAGACAGAACTCACACGGTAAGAGTGATGGACTCCAGGTCTGACTCTAAACCAGTCACAAGTGGTGTCCCACAAGGCTCGGTCCTGGGACCCCTACTGTCCGGCATATACTTCTCAGAAGTACAGGCAAACACAGGAGGACTATGGCTAAACAAGTTCACCAATGACTGCAAACTGGGAGCTATAACTGACTCTCCGGCTGACAAGGATATCCTCCAAAAGGGCCTTACTTTAGATGGACACCTGGTGTCAAAGTCATGGCCTCAAGCTAAATGCCAAAAAATGTATAGTCATCCTGTTTGCAAAAAACAAAACACCCACGAATTACCACATAGGTGGCAGCCCCCTTAATACAGAAGAGGTAATAAGAGATTTGGGGACCCAGGTAAATAGTAATCTCTCCTTTGACAATCATATTGCCAGAGTAGTTAGGAAGTCCTTCTTTGTGGCCCATCTAATTGCTAAAGGGTTCACATCTAGAAATAAAGAGGTTATAGTGCCCCTCTACTCGTCACTCATCAGACCCATTATAGAGTACAATGCTCCATTTGGGATGTACCTCACAAGACACTTTCAACAGCTGGAGAAACCACAAAAGTACCTCACCAAGATGATTACTGGCCTCAAACATATGTCCTATGCAGCCCGACTGAAAAAACTCCGGCTGTACTCAGTGGCATATCGCTTACTCAGAGGTGATCTCTGCCTGACTTACAAAGCCATGTCCAACTCAGAATTGATGGACATGCTCCACCTAAAGAAATCCAAGTCACTGCAAGCCACGCGCTCTAGTGAGCTAAGCCTCACCATAACAATAAATAGAACATGCTGGAGGGATAGATTCCTGTCACAGAGACTCCCCATGCTTTGGAACAAAATTTCAAATTACATTAGGCAGAGCCCCCTCACTAACACTCTTCAAGAGAAACCTTGACGAGTGCATCGGTAACATAAAATACAACCCTGGGATCACTTCATTGGCTCTGCTTGACAGAGGATCAGTTAATTAATCAATGAGGCAGCGAAAGCCGACACATTCTGGCTTGGCTTATAAATGCCCTCGGGCAGATAGCCTAGTACCTACCTATGAACCTATTCACAGCTATTCCACTAATAGTAGGTATAAGGGTAAAAAGCCTTAGTGCTAGTTCTGATTGTATATCCATATAGTGTTTTTCAAGAATATTGAGTTTATAGTTTTATTTGCATTTTTTCAGTGATCTCAACCACTACAGATTAATTGGAATTGCAACAAGCTCTTATCAGCTAGATTATTAGTATTAGAGTAGCAAAAGTATTAGGGTAAATAATGACTGTTTATCTTTTTTTTTTTTTTGCAATAACTTCCTTTTAGTTTCCCTTTCATCTAAGTCACTTCTACTAAATCAATGTTTCTTGCTCTACATTATGTTATAACTTTTCCTAAACTTCAACTCACCTCTTGAAATTTTATTACACATTAATAAATCTAAATTATATCTATCCTCTTATAGAGGCTGTCTAAGAGGAAACATGGCCTTTGCAATAGTGTTTTCAAAATATATTTTTAAATTCATTCCTTACATTTTCTGAATTCCCTGTCATAAAACATTTTATTGCATTCCACTAGTTCAGGCCTCAAACCATAAACTCTCCATAACTGCAGACAATACATCATATTCACTCTGTCAAACAATTTTCTTTCTCCAGCTTACACTTTGTTTTTCATCACCAAAAAAAAAATCACGTCTACAAAGCTATAAAATCCAGCAGTATTCAACTCAGGAGAAGAGATGTAACTTGCAGGCAATCTTCTGAGAATGCAGGGTTGTCATTTTCTACAATGATGCCATTCATAGTTTTATGGCTTTGATTAAACTGTTAGGGTTTTCGTTTTCTGGGTAACTCTTGTGACTGCATTCTTCAGTCTGTGCACATTTAATGAAATCCTTTGTTTTGTCTTCATTCATCTTAACTTGACTTAAATGTTTTATTTAAAAAATAATCACCAAATCTAGCTCATATAGCTTATCTTCTTCAGGTTCAGAAATAAGATATTATTTTTCTGAAGTATCCCATGGAGAAAATACTTTTCCATCTCTGTGAGCTTACAAAAGCTCTGTCCCATATAGTTTTAGTTACATACATTTATTGATATTCCCCAGGAATGTTCTGATACAGTTGCCTTTCTTTAATATAATTAGAAACTGTATTTACTTTTAACCTGACTTTGAAAATGACTAATTAGTTCAAGTGCAGAATTCAGTTTGATATATATATATATATATATATATATATATATATATATATATATATATATGTATATATGGTTCCAATTCATATCATCGAATTTCCATTTCATTGAATTGCAAATCATCGAGACCAAATCGTCAAAAACTCATTTCATCGAAAACTCATTTAATCGAATCTCAAATCACTGAAAACTATGAAGCAACTACAAATAACATCCCAGACACTTTGTACTATGTTTATGCAGGAGGTCAAGCCCCCCTGCAGCCCCCATGTGGGGGGCTCCACCCCCCACATCCCCTGTAATTAAATATACCAACTCCAAGGTCACACTACAGTGGGGTTAGGAAATTACCCTTTTCCCCCACTGTAGTGCGATTGAGTTATATTGTTATGGGGGTGCAGGGGGGCTTGCCCTCCTGCATAAACGTAGTAAAAACATTATGGAATGTTATTTGTAGTTGCTTCATAGTTTTCAATGATTTGAGATTCGATGAAATGAGTTTTCGATGAAATGAGTTTTCGACGATTTGGTCTCAATGATTTGCAATGAAATGAATATATGATATGAAGTGGAATATATATATATATATATATATATATATATGTGTGTGTGTGTGTGTGTGTGTGTGTGTGTGTGTGTGTGTGTTTGTGTGTGTGTATAGTTATTTAAATATATATATATATATATATATATATATATATATATATATATATATATACACACACACACACACACACATATTAATTGTGGCCTCATGGTTAAGGTGTTTGCCTTACAACCACAAGATACAGGGTTTGAGTCTCACAAGGGATAATTGGCTAGGCTTAAAATGACCCACAAAGGCAATTAGCCTAGTACTAATCTATGAACCTATAAAATCATTGCAAAAAATAATCGCAAATGTAAACCAATAGGTTACATTTCTGATTATGCAAGTTTTTACTTGGTGGACTTTGTCTACCCCCCGCCCATTGATGGGAGGGGTCTGCTTCCACACCCCAAGAAGTTAAATGCAGGGTTGCACAAACTTGAAAAAAGGTCAAGAACCCTTGAATTATGTAACGATCGATATGAGGAACTTTGATCATTAAATAATCCAACAAACTGTACCAGAGATAGAAAACACCACCATTTCATATATATATATATATATATATATATATATATATATATATATATATATATGAGACTTAACTGTATACTCATATAACTCAAATGCACAACACTGACAAAAACTGGTTGAATGAAAAAAAATTGAAAATAAAAAAGTCTGTATTTTTATAGGGGAGACCCCACTGCACCCCCCACACCCCCGGGTCTATATCAGAACATCGAAGTTTTAAAACTTCGAATGTTCTAATATCGACCCATTTTGAGCAAACGCTAAAAATAGCGAAGCTGCAGAACACCAAATTCTTTCCTAGGGAAAGAATTTGGTTGGCTGGTTCTGTGGCTTCTCTATTTTCAGCACTGTGGTGGAAAGTTACAGGTCAGGTTCAGGTAAGTGTGTGATTGTGTGGTTGTTAGGGTTAGGGTGCGGGTTAGGTGAGTTAGGGTGCTAGTTAAGTGAGTTAGGGTTAGTGCGCGGGTTAAGTGAGTTAGGGTTAGGGCTCGGGATAGGTGAGTGTGCGATAGTGACGGACCTTAGGGTTAGGGTTTGGGTTAAGGTAAGTGGATAGATAGTAGTGTATGTACAGTTTAGTGTAGGGTTAGTTGTAGGATTATAAGTGTATGTGTGTGGATTGATGTTTTTTAGGTGTGCTTGTGTTGTTTGTATGTGTTTCAGAATAGCAAATTTTTTCCCAAGGAAAAAAATTCACTATTCTGAATGTGCAATATTATGTGGTTTAGATATTTTAGGTTCGATTAAATAGCATTCGCTATTTTCATCTTTCAGTAATGTGACATAAACGCACACCCCATGCTAAGTTTATATATCAACTCTGAGATTGTTCTACAGTAGGGAAAAATGGAAACTCCCTAGTCCCCTCTGGCTGCAGTCTTGCACAGAAACAAAGATGGAAATGTTTTATCAGCTGATTTATGCTCAGGTTTTCCAACTATTTTCTGCACAATGATCACACCATCCAATCATCTTAATGACACCTAAAGATAGATAGATACACAGGCAGATAGGTAGATAAATAGAAGGAATGCCAGAATATTGTTTAGTAATTTATGCATTTTCATATGCATTTACCATGCTTACATAGCGTCATTATGTCTCTTCAGGGAAATTATTGCTCCAACTTGCTATGAAGAAATATAGGAGATGTTTCATCTTTTCCTGTTAAAATATTTTGACACTTTATTTATTTATCAGTTTTTAACCAGGTTAGTGAATTAGTGTAAGGACCTGTTTCAGCCATGATCTAAGCCAAAGGGTAAGCATTTAAAACATCAGGACTCGATTGCCCAGTCCTGAACTGTGGATACTGAAAGGCCAAAATTTAGGATTTACATATACTAAGGTCCCAATTCAGAAAGGTTACTGTGAGGTGTACAAGATGTGTATACCTTATGGAAACCTTTATGCATTCAGAAACAGCCCTATTGCAGTTATTACAATGGTGGGCTGTCTCTGCTAATGAGGCATTCCAGGAGAGAAACATATGTTAATTAGACATGTGCTCTCCTCTGGGACTGCGTGCATTAAGACTGTAGATTAGCATGGCTGCTCCTGTCTGCACATAGCTGAAATGCTATATTCTCCCACTGCAGAAGAGGGAAGTGGAGGGAATTTAGGGGGTCAGTTAGTCTTAGGTGTTGCACACGAGTGCATGTAAGTGGCTACATGGGTGATTGTGTGAGTGTGGGTCTGCCTAGGCGGTAGCAGTAGGGGGGATAGTGAGAGTGTAGGTTAGATGTATGCAGAGGGGTGAACAGGTGATTGTGTCTATGAGAGTGATCATGTGGGAAGGGGTGTGCGTTTGTGTGTGTGCATGTGTGTGTGTGTGTGTGTGTGTGTGTGTGTGTGTGTGTGTGTGTGTGTGTGTGTGTGTGTGTGTGTGTGTGTGTGTGTTTCTGTATGTAGAATGAATGTGTGAATGTATGTGTATGATGTGGGTGTGGTGGGTCTGTCGTACCCACACACGCCCCTAGACTAACAAGAAAGTCCTGCAACATTGGGTCAGTGGGTACCACTATCTGCAGATATAACTCTAAATACTTGGACTAGTGTAAACACTAGCCACTAAGGAAACCTTATTATCATGCCTTAATGGCAGTTAAACATAATGGGAAACAAACAAACTAAATCATTGGTGTAATGAAAGATTATCTATGGGATTACTGAAATAAAATATTTACTTATAGAAAATAATATGAATATAGAGCCTGCAGTGTATTATTAGGAATGCAAAGAAAATTACTCTAAGTCTCAAGATAACAGATCACCCTTCTGGATAGATAAAGCATGTCACCATTACACACCTAATGGCAAGTTTGGAAATAGTTCAGCATTAAATAAAAAGCAATCAAAAATCACTCCCTTTAAAAGACAGAAGCAGTCATCAGCATATTATTTAAGCCAGCCCTTCCACTGCACCCACTATCAGTCAATATTCACAGATATGTCTTCTGTATCGATCTTTAAGAAATCAAAACGGTAGAGATGGCATTTTTCTGGACTGCACAGACTTCACAGTTTCTTTGATGCACACAAGCTCAATATATACCATTAGTATTCTGTTTGAGTATGCATTCCACCACTGGGAATGGTAGTTTCACATGCAGTTTATTAAGAAAAAGATTTTTTCTTAAAATATATAAATTGCATATTGTCAATAAATCTCACTGTAGTGTGTAGAATGAAGTATTTTATTCACGCCTGCAAGAGTAAAACATATCATTCAAGACCTCCACAGAGATTTATTGCTTATGCAAATCAGCTCCAGCTGGATTGCGGCGCTGTTCTTTTTCCAGACTCTTAAGGAGCTATAAAAGCAAAGAATTTGATCTTGCAAAGGCATATGAGTATTGCCAGCATGGAAATCACTTTCATTTTACTGTAGTAGCAAATATATATGTGAAAGAAGTTATGCCGCATTTGGAAAACAGTATACTGAGATCTATGCATGAAACCTTTGCCAGCCGTCATCTTTATGGCAAGTAAATTAATAGGTTCCTTAATTCTATTAATTTGTTAGTCTTCATAATGAAATACTGCATAAGGCAAAAACAATGGAATTACAGAAAATACAAATATGATAAAATAATAAAATATGCTCACGATTAATAATCCAATCTATTTTGTGAGCATATGCAACAAAAATGAATTAATTAAGGATATTTGCCTTAATGCGTTTCCTGTCCTGGAATGTGCAGTATGATCCATATGGTCAAAAAGGGGTGTGGAGTCATTGTCTTACTTTGGGTAAGGAAGATCCAATGAAATCTATAATGTGGATTTTTTTCTCTTTTGGGAGAGCATGCTTTAGAACACCAAATGCTCAACATATTAAACCTTAACACAACTAGCTTTATTAATCCACTTACAGTGTAAATTCCTTGGTTATACATAAATCAACCGTAGTTCAAACATTAGTTGCCACTGCAAACTGTAATCACAGCAGATGATGCAGCAATGTGTTTTATATTTACTTTAAGGCCACTTTTCTGCATCAGCTTTTCTGCACACTTCAGCTTGCTCCTGACTTGCTGTTCAATATGAAGAGATTTGTGTGTGTCTTTCATCGATACATTCTGTACTATTCTGCTGCATCCATTGCACAGGTAGGAGTACAGAGTTTGGTGTCAGAGGGTCAGAAAAGATTGAAAAGGAAGAATGGTGTACACTCCTTTCTATCCTCTCCCAAAGCATAGGAAAAGCAAAGGCGCATAGTCCCAATGGGGTCACAAATCTAGCAGGATCCTCAGTGAAGATGGCAGACACCAGCTGTCTTACACACAGTACAGTAAGTGAATGTGCAGCTTCCTCTGAGCCCACATCATGCTGACCTTGTCAGAACTACTGCAGCACATGGATAAATAGAAATCAAGAAGAAACCATCAGTCATCAGTGTATAAGGGTAGATAACCTTCTGGACTTCGTTCTCACCAACATGGGCAATTGCTGCACCACCCCCATAGTATGTTCTTCCCTGGAGAGATCAGATCGGTCGGTCTCATTCGAAGTTTCTATCCCACCCAACCCATCCCCAGCCATAATCAGGCTAAAAAACCTCTCAAAAGCTGTCTACAACCTAATATGGGAGGGTATCAGTAGCTTCACACCACCGTCCCCTCAGAGGATGCAGACAACTATGCTAAACAGTACGCAATGCAGTGTACAAGTACCTGTACAACTGCATGGACTCATCCATACCCAACAGAACTAAAACCTGCTCCTCAAGGAAACACAAACCTGTCTGGTGGACATCATCTATCAACAGGTTTTACAATAAAAGGAAAAAACTGCTGTCCAAGGGTGAAAAGAAACAAATTAAAAATTGGAAAAACTCCCTCCTCAGCCTCAACAAGCACATTAGATCACTGGTGAAAACCTCCAAAGCCAATTACAAGTTGAACTAGCCTCTGAAACAAAGGCAAACCAAAAGTCCTTCTTCAATTTGCCAGGAATCTCCATGGCAAAGCCGAGGTTTGTTCGAAATTAGTACTTAACGGTACCGCTTACACTGATCCTCTTGACTTAGCCAACCTGCTAGCTGATAGGTTTAGTGCAAAGTTCACCGCCCTATCTCCCCAAAAGCCCATTCAACATCCCCGATACTTGTCCCATACCTCACCTCTCTGTAGATCAAGTTTTAAAGGCCCTATCCAAGACAAAGAAGACAGCGTCCATGGAAACTGATAGTATCCCAGGCTGTATTCTGCACCATCTCCAGCAAGAACTAGCTTTGCCATTGAGCACCCTATTTAACTACAGCCTAATTACAGGCTTCATTGTCAACCTGAGTATCCAGGTCTCTCACCACAGGTTGTGTGCTTAGGGGGTTGCCGTTGATGTGGTAATGGGGCCGTAATTTTGCTGAATGGTATGATAATACATTGTTTTTTGCATTTAACTTAAGGCCATGACTTTGGCACCAGTTATTTGTAGCTGTGAGGCCCTCTTGCCGTATGTTACCATCATTTGGGAAGTCAGTGACAGCACCCAACTTACAGTCATCCGCATACTTGGTCAGTCACAGGCACTTTGTCTTTGCTTGGACTTCTGAGAAGTAGATATCAAACAGCACTAATAAACCTTAGCAGTAGACCCTCCCCTATACTGTAGAGAAGGACAAGGCTGTCTATTTGACCTTACCAGCCAATCAGTAAAACAGTTCACTGTACCTATCCAGGCATGTCCAAAGGGCAGTTTCAGGTGCACTCTCCAGTCCAACTGGTGAATCTGGGCATTTTGAGGCAATGTTACAATTGCCTTATGTACACAGACAACCCTCTCCTCCTTCCACCAAACACTAATACATGCGAGAGATGCAATTATACAGCCAAACTGGAGGCTAAGCTCTCTCAACCCAAGACTGGACCAGGCAGTCAAGAGGAGAAGGGAATTACTTGCATCACACAACCAGTCTCACATAGACCTATGAAACCAGCACTGGCAAAAAACACACATAAATACACAAAAACATACTCGGAGGCTCTAAATAAAAATCTGCAAAAGCAACAGAGACCTCCAAAACAGACATCCAAGCAACCTCCACCCCCCAACACAAACCATGAAACACATACTTCACAAAACCAGTGTGCCACACAATCACATCCCTTAAGGCAAAATAACATACCCAACACACTAGTAATAGTTGACTCTATAGTCAGGCACACTGACGTCCCACTCACTTGGCTGAAAAAGGAGAATGTTACTGTTAGTTGCCTGTTGGGTGCCAAGATCCGCCACATAACACAAGCACTCAGGTCACTCCAGAACAAGTACAAATATGAATCTGTCATTGTCCATGTTGGTGTGAATGACCTGAGGCGTACCTCCCTGGACTACATGAAAAGAGACATGGAGGAGCTCTCTGATCACGTAGCCCAGGCCGGTATGACCCTGACCCTGAGTAGCATCCTGCCCTCACCAAGAATGATACCATGGTATATAGAAAAAATTATCAATTTCAACAATTGGCTAAGCTTCTGGTGTCATTCAAAGGGGATCCAGTGTCTGTCAGCCTGGGATGACATGCTCGACAAACCACGCTGCTTTGCTAGAGATGGCTTGCACCTGTCACTTTAGGCTTTCGAAAACTGGCCAAAGCTCTTGCCACCCCCATAGTGCCTTTTTTAGGCAAGGCTCAAAAGACAAACTCACCGCCGTAAATAGCACAAGTAACAAAAATCTGAGGGTAATGCTGCTCAATGCCGGAAGTCTAAACCTCAAAATGCATGCACTCGAGGCACTCCTCAGTATGGAGAAAATCAGTATATGTGCATTAACAGAAACCTGGTTTAAGGCTCCAGAGAGCACCCCAGCACTACCAGGCTGCAACTCATACCATACATTTTGGCCACAAAACTCAGACCGAAACACAAAAGGTGGGGGAGTATCCATATTCATCAAGGATACCCACGCCTCCAGGTTAGTGGCACAGCACGATGCTTCAGAGATCATCCATGTGCAACTAACAATGGGCAAAACTGCTATTCAAATTGTAGCTTGCTACAGATCACCCACCATGTCCCAGGACCCCCACTGCACATTCCTAGAAACACTGGGAAACATAAAGATCCTATCAAACACCCTGATATTGGGTGATTTCAATTACCCAAACATTAACTGGGAGAACTACTCAAGTATGAACCCCCTTGCCCAACATTTCCTAGAATTTATAAACTCAAACTCCCTGGATCAACTGGTCAACACCCCCACCAGAGGTGACAACATTTTGGACCTGGTCATCACCAACATTGGCGACCGGTGTTCCACACGGGAGGTCAACCCCTCGCTGGTTAGATCTGACCATAAACTAATCACTTTGGATATCTACATTCCACCAACATCCCCAGTCAAAGAAACCACCTTGAAAAACTTTTCAAAAGCAAACTTCACTTTACTTAAGACCAAGGTGGGAAGCTTCAAAGCCCCTATGCTAAAGGATAACGCTGTCCAAGCTGCAAAATCCTTTACTAATGCACTCTACAGGCACCTACAAGAATGCATGGATCATGCTATCCCAAACAAAACCGAGACTTACTTCTCCAAGAAAAGGAAACCAGTCTGGTGGACCCTTGCCATAAACAAGCTATACAATAGAAGGAGGAAACTAGTACAGAAAAGAGTAAAATCCCAAGAAGGGAAGACATCCCTGATCAGTATCAGCAAGAAACTACATTCCCTCATAAAATTATCCAAGGCTAGCTTCGAAAAAAAAATTGCCATGGACTCCAAAGATAACCACAAGGTATTCTTTAGCTATGTCAAGAATCTAAGTGGCAATTCTCAGATCTGCTCAGAGTTAGTGCAGAATGGCACAAAATACACTGAACCGACTGATATAGCCAACATCCTGGCAAAGAGGTTCAGTGCAAACTTCACCCACCTCTCACCCCAAAAGGGCCCATAACTATACCAGAAGAATGTAGTTCCCCTGAAATCACAGACACTCAGGTTAAAACAGCCCTCTCCAAAGCCAAAAACACAGCATCAATGGGAATGGATGGTGCCCCAGGCTGAGTCCTACACAAGCTCAAAGATGAACTAAGCCCTCACCTAAACACACTGTTTAAACTTAGCCTCTCCACAGACTTCATGCCCACAGAGTGGCACACAGCAACAGTTATTCCGCTCCACAAAGGTGGAGCCACAACAAACCCTGGGAACTATTGCCCTATAAGTCTGACTAGCTTGGTCTGCAAAGCTATGGAGTGCATCATCATGGATCTCATTAACATAGACATTGGAAACCTCCAAACACTGGACCCTACCCAGTTCGGCTTTGTTAAGGGCAGATCATGCCTCCTAAACCTGGTGGACTTCTTTGAGACAGTTACCAAGGCTATAGACGAGGGAAAGGTGGTCCACACAGCCTACCTAGACCTCGCAAAGGCCTTCAACACCATTCCCCACTCAAGTATTATAAACAAGCTCACCAGCCTGAACATAAACCCCTATGTCACAAGATGGGTTGCCAACTGGCTCATGGACAGAACCCACATGGTAAGAGTTGCAGGAGCTAGGTCTGACTCTAAACCGGTTACAAGTGGCATTCCCCAGGGCTCAATCCTAGGACCCGTCCTGTTTGGCATATACTTCTCAGAGGTACAAGCAAGCACAGGAGGACTATGCAGACAACTGCAAACTAGGGGCTATAATTGACTCTCCGGCTGACAGAGACATCCTCCAAAAGGGTCTCACTGAGACATATCTGGTGTCAAAACCATGGCCTCAAGCTAAATGCCAAAAAGTGCATAGTCATCCCCTTTGAAAAAAAAAAGTACCCACAAACTACCACATAGGTGGTAGCCCCCTAAATACGAAAGACGTAATAAGGAATTTGGGGACCCAAGTAGATAGTAACCTCTCCTTTGATAATCACATTGCCAGAGTGGTTAGAAAATCCTTCTATGTGGCCCACCTAATCACAAAAGGGTTTGCATCTAGATCAAAAGAGATCATTGGGCCCCTCTATGCATCACTCATCAGACCCATCATAGAGTACAATGCCCCATTTGGGATGTACCTTAAAAGACACCTGCAACAACTGGAAAGACCACAGAAGTACCTCACCAAGAGGATAACTGGCCTCAAGCAGATGCCCTATGTGGCTCGACTGAAGAAACTCCAGCTGTACTCGGTTGCATACCGCCTACTCAGAGGTGATCCCTGCCTGACATACAAGGCCATGTCCAACCCAGAATTGATAGACATGCTCCACCTAAAGAAAACCATATCCCCACAAGCCACACGTTCCAGGGATCAAAACCTCACCACAACAATAAATAGGGCATGCTGGAGGGATAGGTTCCTATCCCAGAGACTTCCCATGTTCTGGAACAGGATTCCAATCTACATTAGGCAGAGCTCTTCGCTAACCTTCTTTAAGAGAAACCTTTATGAGTGGATGGGAAACAGAAAGTTTACCCCAGGGATCACTTCAATGGATCTGCTGGACAGAGGCACAGGGAACTAATCGAAGGGGGCAGCAAAAGCCAACACATTCCGGCTAGGCTTATAAATGCCTTCAGACAGATAGCCTAGTATCTACCTATGAACCTATGAACCTATTCCAGTAGAGTGAAGAACTGCCATTATCATCCCTTGCATAAAGGTGCTGCTACTACTGACCCAGGAAACTATCACCTCATTTGCTTAACAAGTCTGATCTGTAAAGTCATGCAGTGCATTATTATGGATCTCATAAACAAGGTCATAGGCAATCTCTAAGCACCTGACCTCACCCAGTTTGGATTTGTCAGGAGAAGATCTTGCCTACTGAACCTGTTTGACTTCTTTGAGACTGTCACCAAGGCCCTGGATGAGGGAAAGTCAGTACATACAGCTTACCTTGACTTGGCCAAGGCCTTTGACACAATCCCCCACTCAGGCATCATTGAAAAGCTAACACAACTTGGTGTAAATCCCTATCTCATCAGGTGGGTGGCCAACTGGCTCACTGACAGGACCCAGAAGGTCAAAATAGGTGCCACCACCTCCAACAGCAGGCCTGTCACTAGTGGTGCTTCCCAGGGATATGTCCTAGGACCCCTACTGTTTGACATCTACTTCTCAGAGGTCCAAGCAAAGACAAAGAGCCTGTGGCTGATCAAGTTTGCAGATGACTGTAAGTTGGGTGCTGTCACTGTCTCCCCAAATGAGGGTAACATACTGCAAGAGGGCCTCACAGCTACAAATAACTGATGCCAAAGTCATGGCCTTAAGTTAAATGCAAAAAACAATGTATTATCATACCATTCGGCAAAAATACAGCCCCATTACCACATCAACGGCAATCCCCTAAGCACACAACCTGTGGTGAGAGACCTGGATACTCAGGTTGACAACAATCTCACAATTGACCATAATGTGGTGGCAGTAGTCAGAAAAGCCTTTTACTTGGTTCATCTCATAAGTAAAGGGATTGTATTCAGAAAAAAGAAGGTTATTACCTCTCTGTACTCCTCCCTCATTAGGCCTATAATTGAGTATAATGCCCAGTTTGGTATGTACCTCTCCAAACACCTGCACCAACTGGAAAGGCCACAGAAACACCTCACAAAGAAAATCCATGGCCTCCAACATCTGTCCTGTGCGGACAGACTCACATCACTATCACTCTACCTGGTATCATAAAGATTGCTCAGAGGTGGTCTATGTCTTGCCTACAAGACAATATCGGACCCTGCCCTACTAGAGATGCTCCATACCCATAAGTCTAAATCCTCATGCATTACCTGCTCAATAGGCCTAAATATAATATGCAACATCAACAAAACCTGCTGGAAAGACAGGTTTGTCTCCCAGAGACTGCCCTATCTCTGGAATAGACTTTCCTTACATGTCAAACAGAGTACCTTGCTAACCCTGTTCAATTACATCCTTGATGAGTGGATGGGAAACCACAAATTTGTCCCAGGGGTTCCACATTTTTCCCTTTTTGTCAGGGGTGACAGGTGCTGACTGAAGGTTCTTTTGGGGGGATAAACTCTTGGCCCTAGGGCCATTAGCCTAGTAACCTCCTATGATCCTATAATTCTGCTGATGATTATTCAGCCTACTGTGGGTAACTAGAAACAAAGGTACACAAGCCTTGGAGAGAAGAGGGGAACAGAAGTGAGGAGAAAAAAATGCAACATTCCATTTAAAATAAATACATTTTGATGCAGCTGAATAAAAAAGTAGTTTCATTACTCTGCTGAAATGTCGAAAATCATAATTTGGCTTTCCTGTACAGTAAGTAGTCATTTTTTTGTTGACTCCTTATAATTAGAACTATTTGACTACACTTTATAGAAAACAAATGCATCATTCTTTACTGTGTAGATAAATAACCTACTGTGTTGCAAAGGAATGCCAAGGGGCCACAGAGTGCCATATTTTAATGCTATCCCCAAAAACCTAGTGTTTGTAGTTTTTTGTAAAAGTTACATATTCATTAGGAGCATTGACTTAGCACTGGCAAATCAGTAGTTGTAGGGTAAGACCCTAACAAGAGAATTAATGCGCAGTCATAAGACTTGGGCAAGATAATTAATGTGCTGTCATGGTATCTGAGCAGATGAAAGCTCATTTAGTAAGTCTGACTCATTATATCGCCTCAGAAATATCCTGCCATAAAAGCCATTATTAGAAGATGCTGCTATGGGTAAGCACAGGTGGAAAGTACATCAGCAGTCAAGAGACGGGCCAGCATTGTACAGATTAGTTTTTCAAAAAGGTGTAGTAAACCTTCCCTGCACTAAGAACAATAAGTCTACAGTAGCAGATCTAAGGACAAAATACCAAGTTCTGTCTTTCTGGAAGTGAGCAAAAGTCTGAAGGCCAGATTCAATAAGCCTACACAGTCCATTACAGCAAACTGTTTTACATTCAGTAAGCAGCTCTACATGGTAGACTCAATGCTGGTTTTCCCTGCGAATTCCAAAACCTATTGCAATACAGCCATGGAAAGGAGTCTACACCGAAACAATGTTAGGGGCTGCTGTTGCTTTAATTCATGTGTATGTGCAACAGGCTGAAGTCTGTGATACTGATGCTGCTAATAGATCACGGCCAAAAATGAGAACAGTTTTCAGACCCCAGTTAACTTATCTCAATCGACATAACATGGAAATTGTAGAGCACTACAGGGTATATAAAGACACACTACAGGAACTCTGTAACCTTTGTCGTTCTCACCTCATAGCCAGGGCAAACTGAGGGGAAACCATCCCAATGGAGACAAAGGTATGTGTAGCCCTTAGAGTTTTAGTTACAGGTACCTTTCAGAGACCAACAGGGGACATGCTGGTGGGGGGGGGGGTCTCACAGGCATCAGCATCCAGGATCCTCCATCAATTGCTGAATGCTATGCTCCAGCATGCCAATGACCACATATATTTTCCCCGTACTCCTGATGACAGGGCCAGAAATAAGCAGGAGTTCTACCCTGTAGCATACTACCCTAAAGTACTGGGTGCCATAGATTGCACACATATAGAAATTAAGGCATCACCCAGGGAACAAGGAAGGAGCTACATAAATTTAACTTTTTACTCCAACCCGAAAGTCAGGCCCAGCTTATTTCACACTCATATCTAAGAACGGCACTCTCATATCTCCTGACCCAACCACCAAACTTTTAGGAATAACTATAGATAGCAGCCTGAACTTCGATACTCATATTAACAGCACAATAAAAACAGTCAACAAGAAATTGGGGTCCCTCTATAGAATCAAACCCTTTCTTACACCATTAGCCAGGATTGCTATAGCCAGAACTCACTTAATCTCCACTCTGCTCTACGCTTCACCTATATACACTAATCTTTCAAAAAACAATCTCAACAAACTGGCAATTTCCTATAATAATATTGCTAGATTTGCCTCTGACTCTCCTTTTAGAACTCATCATTGTAGCAATCTAAAACAACTAGGATGGCTAGAGTTCCAAAATCAGCTTCTATCTCACCAGATTGCTATTGCCCATAAGAGCCTGTGTCATCCCACCAATACTCCAACACTCTCTACTCTCATCCCTTACAACAATCTTAAGAATCTACGTTCCTCAAATAAACTACTTATTAGTACTAGCAGATCCAACAACTTAGCAAGAGACTCTCTGTTCTCTAATACTGTCGGAACAACCTACTCACTGAACTCCTATCTCTGTCCTCAATAACACTTTTAAACAGAAACTAAAGCTATTTCTTAGTACACATCGGTTATGCCCTTTTACTAACCCTGACTAACTCTCTTTTTTTTATACTTATGAATACTCTTCACCTTATACTATACTGTACTAACTACTGACTTCTCCTTAATGATTCATATAAACCATGACATTGCAATTTTAATCTATGTATATATGTATATAGTAAACAACATTTTGTACATTACCTTTACTATTTGCATTATTCTCACTATTAGTATTGTACTTTTAATAACAACAGCTGTGTCAAGCTTGTACTGTTGCAACATTCTATTATCATATTGTGTGTGTGTGTTGGAGCTTTTCTCCCCGGGCCTCTACTGAAAATGGACATGTATCCAGTTAGACTAGCCCGGTCAACAAATGTAAAATAAAATAAAAATAAATAGAAAGGGGTTTGACTAAATTAACTGCCAAGTCATGTGTAAAGTCAAGGGAATCATCTTGAATATGTGTGCTGGCAAACCAGACAGTTACCATGACTCACATATATAGCACACATCCCAAATTTATCAGCTGTTCACTACGGGGGATATCCTACATGGTCATTTACTGGGGGATGCAGGTTATGCACTGGATCCATGGCTGATGACACCCATCAGAAATGCACATGCACCTGCTGAAGAATGACATAATAAAGCACACGCTCAAACCAGAAATATCACAGAGCGTGTGTTTGGGCTTCTGAAGTTGTGGTGCCAGATACATCTGGGAAAGCACTGCAGTACAATCCACATACATGTACTGAATTATTCACAGTATGTGTCATGCTACACCACATCATCCTCAGAAAACACCTTCAGCAGGATCAACAAGGGGAAGGGGCACACATTCCACCACCAATGGCAATGTCACCACAGCCGCACACAGGTGAGGAGTCAGAAGGGGAATCAGCAGCTATTGTGGATGTAGGCACACATAGGAGTGCTCAATATACCCTTGCATTGATTAAGAGACAATGCATACCATACTCACTCACTACCTAAGGGGCTAAAACCTTTCCTCCTATGCACATACATATAGTAACAGTGATGCCAGGAAACACTCACAACCTTTACCTACCAATGTAATGGCTGTGTACTGTTAGCATCAGACAGAGTCACTCCTGAACTAAAACTGTTGCAACTGCTGATTTTACAAGGTAAGTGTTGAACCTAGAATGTATTGCGTAATAGTATGAATGACTAGCATATCCTTTAGTGTTGTTACTTTGTAATCTAAGCAAGTAAAAGTTAGGTGATTTGTTCAGAAATTACCTTAACATGTGACAGCAGACGTATTTGACATCTGTGTGTCCAATATTAAGAAGTAGGTCTCAGGTATCAAAGATTCACACAATCATACCTCTCAAAAGTACTGCTGGTCACTGCATGCCCTCAGTTTAGCACCATATAGGAGAACACTGATCACAGACTGTGCACCATGGCAGTTCTAACCACTCGGCAGTGTAAAATATGGCTCTAGGTGATTTGGTTATGTTGACTAATGTCACCAAAAATGGGCATGGGTAGTTACCAGTGATAAGTGTGGATGAAGGGAGTTTTCTTTGCTCACCAGTGGGAGTGGGGAGCAGCCTTGAGCAACCTACCTGTCCTTGGGGGAAGTGACCTCAGCACAATAGAAATATTGGTAATTGGGTTGTTTTTCAGCTCTTTTTTGAGTCTTTTGTTTCAAAATCTGCCTGGGGCATTTTTTTTCTGGCTATACTGCTCAGACAAGCTCCAGGTGGGTTTTGGGTTTACAGAGTGGTCCTAGCAGCAGGAACCTCAGAGCGACTACCTTCTGGATTTATTTTTTTTTTTTTTTTTTTCACTTGAAATAGCTTCTTACCTTGAACCTTGAACTAGCCTGAACTGTTTTAACTGATTGCTTATTTATTTTGAAATCTTAGAAACATAGTTTTTAATTTATTAAATTTGATTTGATTGTTTGTTTTTTTTGACTGTGGAGGTGGAATTAATCACTGTTTGCCCCTGTTGTGTGTGTTTACTAGTTTAGACCAGTTTACAGGCATTGCTGTATCTGGGCTCTGGTGTAGTTCTGTAGTTGTCCATTTACCTTACTTGGATAGAAGGAAGTTTCTTTGCTCCAGGGAGTAGTGACCTCAGCACAAGAAGCTGTAGTAATTGTTGTTTTGGGACCATTTCAGCTCTTTTTGTAGTTCACTGTTTAAAAAAAGTCTGTTCTTCAAATTTTCCCTTAAGGAAGCTCTACTCTAATATAGCAGACTACTCACTTGACTTATATAGCTAGCACTTGTTCTCAATACTTCTCTACTAAAAAAAGCTTCTCTCATAAAAGTAGCACTACATCGGTAGATTACTGGCGTTGTCTCCAGTTCAGCTGGTGAATCTGGGCATCTTGGACAATGCTACAATTGTCTCTCTCATGTACACAGACAACCCTCTACTCCAAACAACAAACACAATGAGATGCAGAGATGCAACTATATAGCCAAAAACTGGAGGCTCTCTTCTCAGCTCAGAGGCTGGCAGAGACAGACGGAGATGGCACACACACACACACATCCCAGTCCTACACTAATAATAGGTGACTCCATAGTCAGACACTGATGTCCCCCACTGACCAGGCTGAACAAGGAGAGGGTGACTGTGAGCTGTCTATAGCATCTTGCCCTCACCAAGAATGATACCACAATACAAAGAAAGATGATCAGCTTTAACAATTGGCTCAAGTAAGTGTGTCATTCTAAGGGGGATCCAATGTCTGTCTGCCTGGAATGATATGTTGGACAAAAGATAAACCCACCTCCTTAGAAAAAAAAAATGAAAAAAAAAGGTAATGCTGCCTGCTCAATGCCAGAAGTCTAAATCTCAAGATGCACTTTGATGCACTCCTCCATTATGGCAAATGCTGTGTCTGTGCTGAAACCTGGTTCCAGGTTAGTAGAAACACATGAAGCATCAGAGAGACCATACAGATGCAACCAACCATACAAAAAACTGCTATACAACAACTGGCATGTTAGACCACCCCCCCCCTCCTCAGAAGGATATGAATGTATCACAAAATACCATCATACTGGGAGACTTTCACTACTCCAAACTATAGGGTGGTACATTTATTCTAGCCTAATACCTAGCCCAAAGGTTCCTGGAATTCATAAATTCACTGGTACTGGAACAACTAGTCACCCCTCTGGGGAGGGAGATAATACACTAGACATCATCACAAACATGGGGAACATGGGGACAAACAGACCGGAGTATACCCCTCACTGTGAGGATCTGGTCACAAACTAATCACCCTGGATATACATATCCCCACTCCACCCCCCCAACACCACAACAGCACAAAAAAAACAAGCAAAAGAAAGACTCTTCTTAAGACTGAGATGGTATCCTTCCCCAGCCCACCCATGGTGCCAGTGGATACACATCCAGTGGAAATGCCAAATCACAATGCCTTGCTATTCTCATCTCCAAGAAAGAAACACAATCAAAATCCCATCAAAATCCCCATCCCAAATCCACCATGTGCCCTCTCTGGTAAATGTGGACAAATTGTATCCCAAAGAAGAAATACTTATCCCAGCTGAATGTAATCTCCTGTCATCTCTCAGATGTCCAGTGAGAACCGCCCTAAACAAAGCAAATAACACAGCATCAATGGGACTGATCCCGTATCCCGGTTGTTGCGTCACTGAAAGAGGAGGGAGCTAAAACACACAAAAAATGCTATTTAACCTTAGCCTTACTTATGGATATGAACAGATCCTGCCTTTTAAAACCTGGTTGACTTTTCAAAAAACAGTCACTAGAGCCATTGATGAGGGCAGCAGTCCATACAGCATATACCGACTTGGCTCCCATTCAGGCATCATAGATAAGCTAAACAGCTTAAAGTAAACCCTTATGTCACTAGATGGGTTGCAAACTGGCTAAAAGAAAAGAACCCATAAAGTTAAATAACTAAATGCCAAAAATGTATAGTCATCCCTTATGGAAAAAAAGTACCCACAACAAATCACATAGACAGACAGCAACCCACTGAGTAGGAAAAAGTAATCAGAGACCTAGGGAGGTCACATCTGTGTCACTGCTAGACAAAGTGGGTTGAGGACCCGGCCTATTTTGATCCATGCCAGGGACCCTTGCTAATGGTGGGAGGGGTATATGTGCTGCCCCTCTTGGCCAGTGTGTGCCCACCATAAAGCTCAGCAGTCCTGGTTAAATAAGCTACCAGCTGGCCAGTGTGTAGTTGCCCAGCCTGACTTACCTGGGAGAGTTCTGCTGATTGAAAGCTGGATGTAAAACAAATGAACCTGCCAAGCATGAACTGAGAATTGCTATGTTTAATGTAGGTTCACTGACAGGATGCAGCTTGGAAGTGGATGACATGATGATAGAAGGAGGCTGGACATACTATGTATCCAAGGGATGATATGGAAGGGCAGTGCAACAAAGCCACTTGGCTTGGGATCCAGACTCTACTACTCAGGTGGGGGACAGGCTAGAAATGGTGTAGGAATTGTGGTGGGAGAGAGGCTTCAGAAAGCAGTGAGGGATATCATCAGAATTAATGACAGACTCATGGCAATCAGATTCCAGTGTAATGATAGGGCAGTATTCATAATCTCAGCCTATGCCCCACAGCAGGGTTGTGATAGTGAGGAAAAGAGTGCATTCCGACAGCTGCTGCAGGACCCATTAGATAAAGCAGGACAACATGAATTGGTGTTGATAATGAGTGACTTGAAAGCACATATTAGGACAGACAGAACAGGATATGAGGACTGCCTTGGTCCACATGGGTAGGGCAACAGGAATTAAGAAGGAGAAGCCATTCTTAACTTCTGTCTGACAAATGGCTTGATAGTAGCCAACACATGGTTCAGAAAGAGACGCAGTCACAAGATCACATACAACAGTAGTCATCATGCAACTCAGGTAGATTTTCTCCTAGTAAGGAAAAGGCACTGGGGTAGAATCCATGATTGCAAAGTCATCCCCAGTGAAACAGTCATCCTACAGCATAAACCACTAGTTGCTACAATCAGCTGCAAGCAGTGGTCAGAGAAGGCTCTAAGGTCAACAGAGACCAGACTGAATACCTGAAAGTTGACTGGAGAGAAAGTACAGCAGTTCATGGAATTACTCAGGGCTCTAGCACCCCAAGAAGAAGAAGAGGAAATAGGTGGAGTTGAAGAAGAGTGGCAGCGCCTAAAAACAACATGTGTTAGGACTACAGAAAAGATATGTGGCCGAGCCAGGTATGGAAATAAGGTACATAAGGAAAGCTGATGGTGGGATGCAGAAGTCCAGGAAGTCATAAAAAGAAAGGAGTGCAGGAAGAAGTGGGAGATAGAAAAGACTGACCAGGCTAGACAAGACTACTGGTTGGCTAACAAAGAAGCTAAGAAAGAAGTTGCAATAGCAAAGAATAGGGCATCGGAGGTACTCTACCAACTTCTGGAAAGTAACTGAGTAAGGGGTACAAAGAAACTATATCAGGTTGCAAGGCAAAGACAGAAAGATAAAGAAGATAGTCAGACACCCATTCATAAAGGATACCAGCAACAATCTGCTCACCAGTCCACAGGACATCAAAGGCAGATGGAAGGAGTATTTCCAGCAGCTTCTGAATGAAGAAAACCCCATAGAAGCTGTACTACCCAGAAACAGCCTACGATGAGAGAAGAAGAGGAGCCCACCTTAGAAGAAGTAAGAACAGTACTAAGGAAGATGAAGTCAGGGAAAGCAGCAGGTTCAGATGAGGTCACAGCAGATATAATAAAGATGCTGGGTGAGATAAGGGAGAAATGGCTCCTGAGGGTTATAATAGCAGTGTGGAGACAAAGGTGTATCCCAGATAACTGGAAAATAACCATACTTATGCCAGTGTACAAGAACAAAGAGAATATCCACAACTGTGGGCAGTACAGAGGCATCAAACTCCTACCACATTGCATAAAAGTTCTGGAGAGGGTGACTGATAAATGGACACACAGAGTAGTAGAATGTAAGATTGGAGATGAGCAATTCAGATTCAGATCAGGATGCAGCACAACTGACCTGATGTTTGCACTGAGGCAGATACTTGAGAAAAAGCTAGAGATGAGGAGAGAGTCCAACTGGGCATTCCTAGACTTGGAGAAAGCATATGACAATGTCCCAAGAAAGCTGATCTGGGCAGTACTGCTGTGGTTTGAAGTCCCAGAAACATTGGTAGAATTAGTGCAAGCTATGTACAAGGATCCAGTGACTCAAGTATGAACAGTGTTCTGCCTCACAGAGGGGTTCCCAGTGGGAGAGGATGCACACCAGGGTTCAGCTCTGAGCCCACTACTGTTCATACTGGTGATGGACTACATTAGCAAACAGATTGGAGGGGACAGATCAACAAAGCTGCTGTATGCAGATGATGTGGCAGTACAAGCAGACTCTGAGCTAGAACATCAACAAAGGATAGGAGAATGGAATGCAAATCTGAAGGCACATGGGATGAAAGTAAGCACAGATAAGACAGTGGTAAGGGCAGCAAATTGGGGAAATCAGAAGAAGCTGAGAATAGAGATAGAAGGGAAGATAGTGAAGCAGGTAAACAGCAAACAGAGGTATGGCATAGTTGTCATCACTTGCACAGGGTGTTGTGTGGAGGGGGGCAGGAAGCCTAGGCTGACACAAACAGTTAATGAGTGTGCATGAATAAGAAAGAGAAGTAGGCAGACATTCAGATAAAGTAACAAATGGCCAGTGAGACAAAATCAGTTTTAAGCTTCACGGCTGATCCATGTAATTGTTGTGTATGTGTCTGTATGGGTCTTCCAAGTGTCTGCATGAACACAAGCTCTGTCCTAGCTCTATGTCCAACAACAAAACAACAAAACAAACTGTCAGACCCTACAAAGTGGGGGGCTTCACTCCCACACCCCTCATCAAGAATTTGCCATTTCCTCCACTGTACTGTGATCTTGGAGTTGATATATTTAGTTAGGGGGTGTGGGGGGCACAGTCCCCCACATTAGTGGGGTGTGGGGGTGAAGCCCCCCACTTCATAGGGTCTGACAGTTTGTTTTGTTGTTGGTTGGCTAAGCAATTTTCTCCCTGGGAAACAAAATGTGCTGAAGTGACGGTTCAGAGTTTTGGTATTTCAATGTTTATATGTCGATGAAAAGACATTAGATGAAAACGCCTTTCGACAATGTAATATAGACCCATGTTTGGCTTACTATGTGCATTCGATATTCTGCTTTTAATGCTGGATGGTCTTGGAAGAAGTTAATCGAAAGGTAATGACAACTTTATCACAATTATATTATTTATTTATTTTATTTGACATTTGTTGACTGGGAAAGTCTGATTGAGTTAGTGCCCTTTTTCAGTGGAGGCCTGGGGAGAAAAGCTCCACAGACATAACAAAACAAGGTTACATACATTACATTAATGAGAACAATTCAGAGAGAGTAGAGTTTGGTACTTGAGTAGGTACAAGTACAAGTGTATCATCAGAAGTAAATGCGGACTAAGAAAATAAAACATTTGAGTTCAAATGTAAGATAAAGTAAAGCAAATAAGTTGGTAGGATAGATATCTCAAAGTCTGGATGGACAAAAAGAGTCAGTAAGCAGGTTAGTTGTAGAAGCTGAGGAAGCAGTTGTAAACAGGGGGAAGATAGTGATACGGACAGTGTGAGGGAGCCATTAGTAGAGTGGTTATAAATTGCAGTAAAAGAGGACAGATAGAATAGCAGTGAGTGGTGTTGATTAGGAAGGGAAATTGAGACTATTTTTTTTACAGTGACAAGTCCAGGTATTTAGCAGGCATTCTTTTAGAGTTGTTTTGAATACATGTGCATGGGGTATTTTACTGATGGGCAAGGTTAGTTTGTTCCAGGCTAGGTCAAGATTGTAGCTATAGAAATTTTGGCCTATACATTTTTGGGGCTTGTAGATTTCCAAGAGTTGCTAGTCAGAGCTCCTGGGGGATCTAGAAAAAATATAAAGTGAGATGAGTGAGGAGAGAGATGGACAGGCTGAGGGCTTGTTGAGTATGGAATAAATGATAGGAAGCTGAGAGAGTAAAAGTTGGTGGGGGAACTGTAACCCATTTAAAAGTTTGAGGGAGTTGAAGTGGTATGTATTTGAGGTGTTGTTAGCTGCAAACCTACCTACTTTGCTGTAGGTGGATTCAAGTTTTGTTAGAAGGGAGGTTTGTAGGTTAGTTAATATTTGTAAACTGTAGAGAAAACTGGGGAGAACGTAGGCATGGGCAAGAGGTAATCTAGAGTCTTTTGTAAGGAAATTGTTATTTATGTAAAATAAGCCTAGTTTTTTGTGTGTTTTCTTTATGCAGTGGTGGACATGCCGGTCAATTTTGAGTTGGTCATTGATGGTGACTCCAAGAAGTTTGGTGTGTCTTTCTATCTTTCTCCATTTCTGACAGTGTTGTTGAGTGAAGTAATGGAAAAGGTAAGTTTAAGATGTCTGAGAGATTTTGGGAAGAATAGAAGAAGCTTAGTCTTTTTAGTGTTTAGGATGAGTTGGTTATTAGACAGACAGTTTTATATAGAGTTGAAGGAGTTTTGGGTGAGGGTATGAAGGTCAGAGAGGGTGTCAGAGGTAGAGATGACTGTGGAATCATCAGCCTATTGTATGAGAAAAGAGTATGGATAAGAAGTCTGGAGGTTATTAGTGAAAATATTAAATAGTAAGGGACCAAGAGCTGACCCTTGAGGAACTCCCATTTTGATGGGGGAAAAGGGAGACAGTGTGGAGAGCCATTTAACAGATTTCTGTCTGTTAGAGAGATAGCTAGAAAACCAGGAAAAGGTTGAACTGGAAAGGCTGAGGTCTGAGAGTTTGAAAAGTAGTGTAGAGTGTGTGTGTTGAATGCTTTGGAGAGGTCTAGAAAGAGATGAAAAGTGAGTTGCTGCTGTCTCTGGCTAGGGAGATTGAGTGAGAGAGTTTTGTGGAGTTGCCACCATTATGGGTAGGTATGGTAAAATATTGTTTCCAGAGTGAGGGTACAGTGGATTCACTTATTTTTTGGAGTAAGTAGTCCATGAGTTGCTTATGTACACATTTTTGAGTATTTTGGATAGGCAAGGACAGTATTGCTATGAGCCAGTAGTTAGAGAGCTCTGTGGAGTTGCCACCATTATGGGTAGGTATGGTAAAAAAATGTTTCCAGAATGAGGGTACAGTGAATTCATTTATAGAATGGTTTATAAGAATGGAGATGGGGTAGGCTATGGAGTTAGCAGATATCTTAAAGAAGAATGTAGGTAGGTTGTCTACCAAAGGACAGCATGGCTTAAGCTTATGTAGGAGGAGTTTTATGTACCTGGTGGGGACAGGTTTCAGAGAGTAGGAGATGTTGTTATTTGAAAGAATGGAGGGATCAGCAATGTTAGAGGAGTTAGAGGTCTGCATGTGTATAGTGGTAGTGTTAATGAAGTAGTAGTTGAATATGGAGGCAGTTTCAAGGGGGGTGTTATTTGGGCAGGGTTAGATGTTGTGAGGTTACCTGGATGCATGATTTGATTGACAGATTCCAGAATTTTTGGGGGTTACTAAGCTGAGTTGCTTGGGGTTTGAGAAAAAATGTTTTTCTTGTCATTGTTGACTTGTCTTTTGGAGAGCTTGTGGAGTTTTTTATACATTTTGGTGATGGAATGAGGATTTAGTCTTAATCCAGAGTTTCCAGGCATTGTCTCTTTTCTGCATTAGAGTGTGAGTGGATTGGGATAACCAGGGTGAGCAGAGAGATTTAACTCTCATTTTCCAGACAGGAGCAAGGGAGTTAAGTGTACTTAGGAAAATGTTGTTGAATTTCAGTACGCCATCGTCTAGAGGTAGGTATGATAGGAAGGACCAGTTTATGGAGGCGAGTATGCTATTAAATATGTCAAGATGGACATTTGAGAAGTTATGGCAGTCTTTGATTTTATGTGGCCTTAGATGGTGTGGAGTAAATATTTAGATACAGATAGCAGAATAGTCGCTAATGGAATCAGGTGGAGACTTAGGATGGTGGTACAGGTTAGGATTTGATACTAGGATCCAGTCTATGAAAGAGCTTATGTTGATTTGTTTGTTAAAGTGGGTTGGGGTGGTGATAAGTTGTGAGAAGCCATGAAGGTTGATGCCAGAGTTGGGGAAGTTATAGGAAAGGGATAGCCAATCGATATTGACATCACCTAGGAGAGTAGTTTCATTGGGTATATTGTGTGTGTACCAGGAGAGAATGTGTTCTAATATTGGGATATTGTCACCAGGGGGAACATATAGTGCAGCTATAGTTAGTGTTTTATAATCATTACATTTGCAATTGACAGTTAAAAATTTAGCAGGGTGAAGCAAGGGAGTTGGCTATAGGATACAGGTTGAGGTGTTCAGAGTATATTAAGGCAACTCCTCCACCTTTCTTATTAGGTCTAGCAAGGTGAAAGATGTTGCAGCCAAAGGGAAGCAATTCTTTGTCTAAGATATGAGGTTTGAGCCAAGTTTCTGTAAGAGCTATTATATCAGGACAGCATTTGTCCATCAGTGCATGGAATTCACTGATTTTGTTTAGAATGCTATGACTACTGAAGAGAAGAAAGTTAGATACTTAGAGGCTGAGTTAGCATGATGAGAGGTAGGTTGAGTGGGCTGGTTAGAAGAAGTATGATTACTGAGTGGGTCTGGGTTGCGGTTTATGTCTCCTGAAAGCAGTATAGATTTGTATGGATAGAGTATAGTAGGAGAAGTGAGGTGGTAGTAGTGATGTTTAATTTAGTTATTGGACAGATTAGAGGTGGGGGATGTTTTGATTTTGGGAAGAAGTGAGTTGAAGGTAAAATGGAGATATGCTAAAGAGTGCTGAGTTTGTAGGTTTAGAGTATATTAAGAGGAGGTAGGTAGGTAAAGAATGTAGGGGATTAAGTGAGCTGTAATACGAGGTGAGGTAGGATAGGAGAAGTAGAAGAGGAGGTGTAAAGAAGAGGGTGAGGAACATGTTGGGGATGAGAAGAGTTTAGTGAGGAGGAGATTTGGGTGAGAGGAAAGTTGAGGAATTGTGAGCACAGGTGTAAAGGTGGTGAGAGTTTAGTTGAAGAGGTGTGTTGAGAGTTTTTGGTTAAATGAGGAGGTAAATTACTTGGGCAAGGAGGGAAAACAGAGAAAGGCACAACAAGGTAGTGGAGTATAAAGAGATAAACAGAGAGTTAGAAAAGAAGAGCTAAATTTGGTGGAAGATGGTGGATAGATGGGGATTGGAGAGAATAGTTTCAAATTAAAAGGGGAGAGTAGTTAGGGACAAAAGTGAACAGGGAAAATATGGGAGAGAGATTGGAGGAGGTATGTAGGACAGTAGATGAGAGGTTCAATTTGCTAGGGGAGTGAATAATTGTAGAGTTAAGGTAGGGAGGGAGAAGGATAGAGAGTGATTTGCTGGGGAAGGGAGGAAGAGGAGGTGCTAGATGGGAAGGAAGATCTTTGTTAACTATAAATGTAATGCATCTAGGGATGGGTGGGAATGGGGGTAGGTTAGGGGAACAGAGTGAGTCGAAGTGCAGCAAGGGCAAATGGAGCAGGCTGGAACAATGAATGGGAAAACAGATAGACTATAACAAAAGAAAATAGTGGAAAGAAACAATCTGTTAAAGCAGCTCTACTAGTAACATTTTCAGGTAAGCCAATACAGGATCTGATAGAGTAGCTGGGATAGAGAAGGTAAGTGTGAGAAGCTAAGGATAGTTGAGAGCAGAGGGGGTACAAGGAGGGAATACAGTGTAGTAAACATAGCTGGTAGGATAAATGGCAAACAAATAGTAAAATGAAAAGTGTATGAGAGAAGGGCAAGCACGAGGTAGAGTTGTTCAGTGGTGTGCTATAGCTGTAATTAAAACAGGCAAGATGCTGTACAAATTAAAAAGTGCTACCTACATTCATATAGGGGGACATTTTGTAGTTATTTATTGTGATTTTCTGTCTGACATAAGTAGGCAAATTGTCACTCTAGGGGCATCTGCACCGTTGGTTATGTTGTCTTGTACACAGTAACACAGTAATATGGGGTAAAACTTGAAATGTTTATCAGTACTGACATAAAAATGTTTGGTTTACCATGTGCATATAATAGTCGGCACCCTGTGCTGCATGGTCCTGGAAGAAGTTAACCAAAGGTAAGGACATCATCACAATTATCAGCAACATGGGATAAAACTTGAACTACATATCAGTACTGACATAAAAATGTTTAACTTATCATGTGCAGATGATAGTCTGCTCCCTATGCTGGATGGTCCTGGAAAAAGTTAAGCAAAAGGTATGGAAAACATCATCATAATTAACAGTAACACGAGGGGTAAAAACTCTTTGCCATTTATATGTCCATTAATTATACTTTCAACAAGAACTTGGATGACGTCCAATCTAAGCCCCGTATGTAATCAGTCAGAATGTGTTGTTAACTGTAGCACTCTACAATCCCCCAAATCAATTGCTTGTTAAACAGACTTAACCTATTGATGTAAATATTTTTACTATACAAGCGCATTTAGCAATGGAGATACATAAACCTACCTGGACGCTGCTACTGGGAGATGCTTGCTGTCCCTGAAACAGTAGCACCATTGTCAATGCAGCTTTGCTCCCCCACAACCAAAAGAATGTTGTTCTCCACTTTCCTGGGAGCTGTCTGGATCCCTGACAATGGACAGCAACACTTCATTTGCTGTTATTGCTGGCTCTGTAGCAGGCCCCTGGCACCCATCCAATCACGGGCCACTGCAGCAGCTCTCCTCTGTGCAGATGAGATCAGATAAGTGGCCCTATGGTACACCTGATCATATCTCCTGCTGTGGCCACCTGCTGCATTCACATCTGCAACTATCTCCTGCCACATTTGCATTCTGCCTGACATATCTCCACATCCCCTCTCAAACAGAAAGGTACCATGTTGCCTAAGAACTTCCACAATAACCTGATTCTCAGGGTCACTGAAGGGTGGTTATCAGTGATTCAGATGCCCAGATGCCATAGTCCTAGATGTCCTAAAACACTGCAGAAGGCTAATCTAAATAAGTATCACATAACTAAAAAATACCTGTTACCAGATAAAACAGAAAAGATAGCATTTCAGTATTACCCAATGAAGAAACATAAAACAATATAGATATCTGAAATATGAACAAGAGCTGTGTGGTTGCAACAAATTGCATTCACACACAGAGCAAGGTTGAAATATGACCAACAAGAGCTGTGTGGTTGTAACATATTACATTCACACAGAGAACAAGGCTGGATGTGAAACAAGGGAGAATAACAATAGCAACATATCCTTGTTTGTGCCAAAATAGAAATGCAGCTTTGCCCCCCCAAAAAAGAAAAGTCAAATAACATATTTTTCTAGCAAAATATCAGTGAAATGCTAAAAGTGCTACCAAAGGAACTGTCACTGAAACATGTCTACCGATTCAATACAGAACATTCCATTTTATGTTATTGCCAATCGTGTATACCTGAGAAATGCCCTGACAAGCATGCCCTTGCCGTCAGTACACTTCTAAGTAACACACACAGATAATAGTAGCATTTGTTACTTAATTTATTGATATAAATATGAAAAAGTATTTTCTTAAATGACATTTCAGCATCTGCATTATATAGCTGAAATATGTAAGCATACCTTCACAAGTTCAATAGTCTTCTGTGCAGATATATCCCAAGGTAATAGCCCCTTCTGTGTTCTCCACATAAACAAGCCTCCTTACCTTCAGGTTCCCTAGTTACATGGTTGCCTTTTATGGTGCAGATTCAGGGCTACGTAGCACAGCAAAGATGCAAATGAGGTGTGTACTCATTAGAATTGCTACATCCCGAACTTTTGGCTCTATGTAGCAGGTATAAACAGTACAGGCATACCCTCGGTGATTGCTGTTAATGGACTGCAACTATGAATGATTACTGGTAGGAGAAGGAAAACCCAATAGCAAGGCAGACTGCCTTACCTCCAGTGGATGTGTCAGGTTAGACTTGCAAAGTGTATATAAATAATTTTGTCAAGGTCAGGAATGTAAGTAAGCAGCACACAATTCACAGGTTTTGTTCATAAACATCCAACCTGCCCTTCATTTGTTGGCAACTGTATATTATTGCCATTTAATATCCTCATACATTTTAAGGAGAAGGATATAGACTGCCTTACAGAATGCATGTCTCAGATTACTGATCAGATAAAGAATGAGCAACAGAGAGGTAAGAAAAAGCTGCATTTTTGTAAGCAATAGTCATAAATGGTTGTTCGATCACTCAGTGCTCTACATCCAAAATGTATACATGTACAAATAACTGTTGTGTGGTTTCTTAGTACTGTGGATGAAGTTGCAGTTGGTCATATGCAGAATCATTTTAGTCCCCTGCGCCAAAGCTGTTTGTGTGGCAAAGAGAGATAAGGCACCCTTATTGTGTTCTGAAGGTTCATTGGAGTTAGAGTTCAAATCTAGACCTATGCAGAAGTATTTCATGTGTTCTAACAAACATTTTGTAGTGTTCATACCATAGATTGGTTTTCATAATTTCAACTACTTTTCCCTTTTATTTTATTTTTTTTTTTGGAGGGGGGCATTGTTTGCACAGTTTAGTGCAAATAAGGAAAATGGAGAAAATGAATGTCAGGTTTGGCTGTGCTTATCTTGTTTGCATGATACATAGCAATACATAAAACTAGACTTGTGGCCACTCATGAAGCAGACAGAACACCTGCAGACAGGGCATCTGTAAAAGTACAAAGGTCAAAAAGAATACATTGTTGCATTTTTTGCTTCATATCTCATAATGCAGGTAAGTGGTGCTGTGTGGCGGTTAGAAATGTTCCCCAACAGCTGAAGTCATGGAAGACCTGCAGACAGGGAGCAAACAGCCAACAACTGAAAACAGATGCATTAAATTAATTATGTTGGGCACTGTGCAAATGTGCTAAGCAGCATTGCACAGCAGGTAACACAGAGAACTTAAGAATGAGTAAGAAATTATGGAACTATCATAACTATTCCTGTGGCAGCAGATGTGTATACGGCTGGAATAGAGATGGTCCTAGTTTCTAGTACAGGGTGTGCAATCTATTTTTTACTGTTCTGACAGTGCACTTTATAGCAATGAGCTGTAAAATGGGCAAGTGTTATTTCAACAATCTTATGGCAACATGCACAAGTGTAGGACTGCCATACACATGGTCCTGGGTTGTAGTACAGGACATTACAGACATAGTTTCTGTTGTTCCATTTCCTATTATATTCACTACCACATACAACACTTTCAATAGTGGAGCTGATATTAATTATATGCATGAGGGATAAGACACCCTTAGTGTGTTTTCAGATGTATGACTGAGGGTATACTGTCTACTATATGTTTATAAATATAATTCTGCTATCTGAACTTCAATGGCAATTAAATAAGACACATACACAACTGGATCTATATACAAGATACACATACATATGTAACACCTCAAACTGTCAGTTGTATGTATGAATGATCCCTGACTATGCCTGAACAATTTGTCTGTAGCAAAGATGGAAAAACAATGTTGTGGAAGAAAATATTTTGCCATTATACCTAGGTTTGAATCTCACACCTTAAAAATCAATTTTTTCATTGTATAAAACCAAAAACAAATGCACTGGGTCATGGCATTTATGCCCCTAGTGCATGTCTAAAAACTTAACTCACCTAACAGTTACCTTTCACTTTTCAATACATATTTCCAAACTACATCACAAGACACCCCTCAAACTAAGGTCAAGTGTCAGATTAACCTTCCTGTTTCAAATATTTATGTCATCCCTGCTTTGCACTGCTATGCTCCGCATGACAGCCCTCGAACATGGTTGGCATAATTGCTCAGGTTTGCGCATTACCAGTAAACATGATAACTGGAATTGGTAGAAAAGCATAATTTTCCATTGTTCTAGGTCAGGTGGTCAACATGACTGGAATTAGTGGGGAAGCAGCCCAGTTCAGGGCACATAGATGGGGTGTTCAGGAGTCCAGGATAATTATTGGACTCCTGGTAAAGGACCACAGGCAATGGCTTCTGAAAGGGACTATTCTGGCTCCTTGTACAAATCTGAGACATGGAGTAGTTTGTCTCAGGCTGTATCCAGAGCTACTGGCATCCAGCACACTAGAGAACAGTGTGGGCATCATTTTAATCACCAACACAGGCACAAAAGGGATTCCCTCAACTGTTGGTTGACTGAATTTGAGATGGCGGACATCCCACAGCTGTGTAATAAAACAATAAGAGAGAATACTTAGAAAGCTAAATATAGGCAAGACTGGTATGCATAATGCTCTTCTGTTCTTTTCTGTTCTTTCTCCAGCTAATGATGAGATAGAGTTCAATCAACATGCTTATACTGCTCAACTGGAGAGAATGAGGGTAGCATGTGGTATACATGCAGCACGTGAGGAGTATTATTGCAGCTTCAAAAGTTAAAGATAGATTTTTGGGTTTTTTATACAGTTGTAGTGAATTGAGCATGCATATCCTAACTGTAAAAACAAGTATGCATGCATTAGTCTGTAGCACAAACCAACTTTAGGAATCAAATATAAGACAGAAGTCAGAGGTTCTGCATTCAAATACCACCAGTCACCACTATGCAGTACTGCATTTCTTTAATAATATTTACATTAAATTAAACTTTATACAAGTGGCATATATGCCTTGCTGTTAACTGTAATCTGTATAACTGGAGCACACGCATGTCTAATATATCCACATTTCAAGGATTACTTTCAGCAATCTGTAGGTATAGTGTGTATTTGTTAGGATGTATAGGGAAATGTAATACTTCAAATGAAATAGTTGTATAATTGTGTTAATGCATTGTATGTCACATATGATGTTACTAATTTTGTCTCTTTTTTTCCCTCTCACCCCAACCCTTATCTCATTTTTTTATTTTCTGTTATGTGTATTCAAAATGTCTCCATGTCATCCATCTGTACCAAATCACTAAATGCTACACAGCACAGTGAGGTAGGGCAGCTCTAGCAGATCAGCCTGCCCCTGCTCCACTGGTTCCAGCACCAATGCCCAGCATGTCTGGGACCCAACCTGGCAGCACTGCCTCTGCTGCCACTGGACTACTTGCATCCTTAGGTAGCACTGCCCCAAAAGCCTGTGCAGTGGTACCCTCCTGGACCAGTAGCCGAAGTGGGGATTTCATCACCTGTTGGGAGATGCCAGGGTTGGTGCACAGGGTTGTGCACTACACCATTGGTGGATGCCTATGCTGGATGGAGAGGCTGCTCTCCTTAAAGGTATGTAGGAGTAGACTATGTCAAGCACTCCAGATGCCAGTTGAGTAAGGGGACAGTGATGGCAGTCCAGTGGGTGTGGACTTGATTTTCAGTCTCCATGTTTAATGGGCATGAGTGTGTTTTTTCCCTCCTTCACCCCAATCATGGTGTCCCACAACCTTTTGTGTTCCGCATGTCCATCCCTGTGTCTTGTCTTGTTTGTTTGAATTTGTTTTCTCACCTATTCAACTTAATTGACACAGAAATACTTATGTCCCTTATCCAGCATTCCTCTCTTACTGAACTGAAAAGAAAATGGGCACCTGTCCCACAAAAAAAAAATCATCCCATACATAGCTCTCCATTTCACATACGTGTCAACCTGACACACTTGATTCAGTCCAATTGGCTATACAACATGATTACATTGTTGTCACCCCTCTCTGTAGAGATGGCAGTCCAAATTCAGCTGATATTCTGCACATATTATCAGTTTTTGCTGTTGAAGAAATGGATAGCTATGGTTCTTTCCTACCTCCCTCCTGCACATTCCTGTATTGCTTTCTCTTTTTTATGCCCCCTGCTTGCCCCTCATTTCACAACTTTGCTATCTCATCCGAGTGACGCCTTCAGGTGTATCCGCAGTTAACTCCTACTGATGCCTCTAGGTGTCAAATATTGCTTGTTCATATTTGCATCAATAATTCTAAAACCATACTATGTACAAGGTTTTAAAAGATTTTATCGTAAAACTTACACAATGGAAAACTCAACTGCAGTAATATTTGACCTCTGTCTAATTCAGGTAAATAGATATTAACTGTTGTTTTTGTTATAGTAATTTATATAGATATAATTTTCACATCTTTCTAAATATCTCAACAAGCAAGTAACATAGTCAGAATTCCTTAGCCTCATATGAAAGCTCTCAGCTAGATGAATAAAATGTTGTTGATAGTGTATGTATATCATGAATGGTTGCTGAGATATTGTAAGTTTATAAAATATTATAAATGTAATAGCTACTGTGCTTACTATGAATTATAAAATTTGGTTTAAAACCTAGAACCTAAAGAATACTACCACTGTAAAAATTGTTTGTGCTGAAGAGTTTGCCATCTATGCCTCTTTCATAACAGCTATGGTTCCAGAGATATGAACAATTGTTTGAAATGTGAGGACATAATTTGATTAGGTCAAAAGGCTTAGGCTCTGCCCACTGGTAGTTACAGTGCAAACTTCCTGAGCTCCATTGGAGTGAATGAGTTAACACCTATAATCAGGTCAATACACAGCACACAGAAGCACCAGAATAAGCAATGGATCCCTTCACTTTTTGGCCTCTATGTTTGTGCGGAGTTTGGCATCATGCAAATGCCAAGCGACAATGAGCAGCTGTATAATGCTGCGGTTACCTCCGCTCAATGCAGCTTAACTCTACTGAGGTATACCAATACACAGCAACACATGTACTATAAAGTATTCAACTCATTGCATCATCACTGCTTATTTAAAAGTATTAGATACACCTGGATTCAAACCCATTATCATCTGGGCTCAAAAATATATGTGTTATTGTATTTATACCTGCTGCCATAGAGTCAGCTAAGCAGGAGGTGTGTTTCATAGACTCAATAATAACTCTCAGACTTTTAGCAATGCAGGTCGTATTTGCAACTACTTAACTATGTACAAACAAGGAAAGTAATCAAACTGTATATCTTGCATGCTCCAACACTTTGCCAACCATTGTGCAAACCCACTGCTTACCTCTGCTTTATGCAAAGTCACTATTAACATGTACTAGTACTGTTTACTGTCCATTTACTCTTTATGCCATGAAACTATATGTGGAAACATAAACTGAAAGCCCTATCTAACAATATGTCACTTATTTACAATACAACCATGTGTTGCCTCCACCATAAACTGCAACCCTGGTGTCTCAGTACTTTTTCACATGTATATCAACTGCACTACATACATTAATATCAAGTGTTATGTGATATGCAATGCACCTCAATCTGGTAACATGCAGAACTAGAACTATCTTCCGGGTGAACATGCCCACACATCAATCAACTGACCCTGGGAACTATTGACCCATAAGCCTAACCAGCCTTATCTGCAAGGCTATGGAAAGAATCATCATAGACCATTTCCACAGGGACATAGGTGACCTTCAACACTCTTCACCAGACCCATTTTGGTATTGTCAAGAGAAGATCTTGCTTATGAAACATAGTGAAATTCTTTGATAATGTCCCCAAAGCCTTGGATGAGGGAAAACAGGACATACTACCTATGTTTATTTAGCCAAGGCATTTGACACAATCCCCCATTCAGGTATCATAGAGAAAATCTCCCATCTGGGCATTAACCCATACATTACTAGATGGGTAACCAACTGGCTCACCGACAGAACACACATTGTCAAAGTTGGGGAGTTTACCTCCAGCAGTACACCAGTGACCAGTGGAGTACCACAAGGATCTGTGCTGGGCCCTCTACTGTTTGCAAACTATTTCTCTGAAGTCCAGGTTAAGGTAGATGGCCTGTGACTTACCAAGTTTGCAGATGACTGTCAACTTTGCACAATCATATAGAGTCCTCGAATGATGTTAACATATTACAGGAAGGCTGACACAGAAAAGGGATTGCTGCCAAAGTCAAAGACTGAAACATAACACAAAAAATTGCTTCATTCTCCCCTTTGGCAAAGAAGTACCCCTGCTAGTTATGATATACATAACACCCCTCAACTCATCAAACTCAGTAGTGCGAGACCTGTGAACATAGGTTGCTAGCAATCTAAACTTCAATCACTATGTGTCCATAGTGGTAAGATATGCATTCTACATTGTGCACTTTATAAATAAGGGCATCACATCAAAGAACAGGGAGGTCATAGCTCCACTGTACATGACCCTTATCAGACCACTAATTTAGTACAATGATCCCTTTTTTATATACCTCACCAGACACCTGCAGCAACTGGAGAAACCACAGAAGTTTCTGACCCAGAGAATCCAGGGTCTGCAAAACATGACCTATATGGAAACACTGAGTCCTGTCACTGTATTCAGTATCATACAGGCTTCTGAGGGTTGACCTGTGCCTGGCTTACAGAGGAGTCTCAGACCCTGCCCTACTGGAAATGCCTGACATCCACAAATTAAATGGGACAAGAATAACTTTCTCCAGGAATCTTAACCTAGAATGTGACATGGACAGAACATGCTGGAGAGACAGATATATCCTGCAGTGACTGCTACTCTTCTGGAATAGGCCCCCATTGCATGTGAAACAGTGCTCTTCAATGACTTTATTCAAGTGCAACCTTGACAACTGGATGAGTGATCAGAAATTCACCAAAGGGATGGCACCTATGCCCCTCATGGACAGGGGCAGTCGGTGCTGATCACAAAATCGCTCTGCTAAGAATGAACATCTAACTATGCTCAATAAGGGTACTTCGGGTTTTACACAGCTAGGCTTGTATAGGCCCTAGGGCCATTAGCCTAGTAAACTCCTATGAACCGACAAAGCTGTGAACCTTTGCTGGCCTCCCAACAGCGTGCTTGCATAAAGTACTGAGCTCTGTAGTCTGTGTACTTAAATAAGTAGGAATTGTGATCTCACTGCAGTCAAGTGTGTGTGTGTGTGTGTGTGTGTGTGTGTGTGTGTGTGTGTGTGTGTGTGTGTGTGTGTGTGTGTGTGTGTGTGTGTGTGTGTGTGTGTGTGTGTGTGTGTGTGTGTGTGTGTGTGTGTGTGTGTGTGTGCACGCATCTAGCCAAAAGAGCATAAGTGTGTCCTACAGTTGCCACTCCAATCCCATGAACTGACAGTATTTTGACACTTGCACATGCCTACATATTCATTTCATGCAGGCCTCCCACCATCTTCACTCTTGCATGTACTAATGATGTCATCCAGTATAAGTTGTCCAGCAGCATTGTAAAAGTGAGACTTATGCTGGGGCACTTGCGTAAAGTATTGAGCTCTGTAGTCTGAGTACTTAGGTAGGGGTTCTGTTCTGTCAGTTGTCGTGTGAGTGTGTTTGTGCACTTACTTGATATTAAAGAGAGTCTTTTACACCAGCATGTGGGACACTGTTAATACCATATTCTCCTCAACAGACACCTATAAATTGTTGTCTGAGACAGTCCAAGTCAGGCTGTGGTGCTTGCCTTAAATACAGAGTTTCGTAGTTGGTGTACTTAGATAGGTAGGGGTTCGATTCTCACTGCAGTCAACTGAGTGGTGTTTGTGCTCTTGCTTGGCATTGCATAAAGCCTTTTACACCAACATTTGGGACACTGTTAGTACCATATTCTCCTCACCAGACATTGCTGATGTCATCAACTATAAAGTGTTGTCTGAGACAGTCCAACTCAGACTGTAATTGGTGTACATAGGTAGGTTTTCTGTTCTCACTACAGTCAATTGGGGCATGTGTGTGTATGTGCGTGTGTGTGCGTGTGTGTGCGTGTGTGTGTCTGTGTGTGTTTGTGCACTTGCTTGACCTTACAGAGAGCCTTTTATACCAGCATGTGGGACACTGTTATTACCACAATCTCCTCACCAGACACTGGTGATGTAATCAGCTATATCTGATTTGTGAATGTGCACTATTCCCACCAGGACAGGGTCAGAGACTGGCCTGGAAGCCAAGCAGAGGTTACCTCATCCTATAAAATCTATATTACAGTAACACGGCTTTCAGTCTACCCACATACATCATGGCATGGTTTGTAGGCCCTGTGTTTTCTTGGTGAGAAACCCATGTGGTCTCTCCAGCTACCGCATGTGTCTGGTGAGGTTCATGCAAAAGAGAGCATTATACTCTATTACTGTTCTTATGAGGTTTAAGTACAGTGCTGTAATACAATCCTCAGATCTGAATACGATCACATAACTTATGAAGTCCACAACATAGACTTTCAATACTAGTGTGGACACTTGGTGGTCGAAGTTCATATTGCTATCTATGTGTGTTCCTAGTGCTTGCATCACAGGGTTTTAGCATAGAGGGACTCTTGTCAATGCAGTAATTATCAGGGAATTCCACTTTGCAGAAGGAAAAAATAAAGACACATGTTTGCATTTATTTGTAGACCATTTGGCTTTGCCACCAATCATTTGTCTGTGTTAACCCCGTAGTATGTTATCATCATAGGTGGACTCAGTGATAGCACCCAGTATGCAAGAATCAGTAAAGGTGATAAGACAAAGGCTATATTCTTTAGCCTGAACTTTCAAGAAATAGGGTCCAAACAGTAAAAGACCAAGCACTGATCCATGGGGTACGCCAGTGATGACAGCTTTACTGCTACTGACTGATTCACCAACTTTCACAGTATGTGTTCTGTCAGTGAGCCAATTGGTTACCCATCTACTGACATAAGGTTTATTTCCCAGCTGGCGAGTTTCTCAATGATACCTGCATAAGGGATTGTGTCCATACCCTAGGCCAGATCAGGATAGCCAGTATTCACTGTCTTATCTTCATCCAGCCTATCACATAGAATCAATGAGCTGTGACAACATCACAGATCACCTATCACGTGACTCAGTACATGTACATACATCTTCCTGACATGGTTGAATACACATTTCAGCACACTCTCCACACAAACTATGTTCCTTTAGAAGGGTGTACATCAACATGCATTCATGTGAGTTGGGGGGCAGCATCCAGTGCATGCATGTATAGACACATCCTAACTCTCCTCATCTGTGAGGTAGACCAACATGTCATCATGGACCATTTACTAAATGGATACTAGCAATACTCTGGCTGTGTGCAATAGACCTGCCTGAGTTGTTAATGTTACATCATGTCTCTTACATCTGATAGATGTCCTAAAAAGAGGTAATTAAGAGCATGCATGATGACAACACTAGTGCCTTTTGAACTTGACAAGTCCAAGGTATTTGACACAAATCCACACTGAGGTATTTACTCAACACTGTCAGATGTGACCATAAACACCTATATCACCAAGTAGAGACCAATGGATCACAAATATGACATCTAAATATGTTGAAATATGTAGCATGAACTATATCTCAGGTCGAGTGATGAGATCCATACATCAGTGCTGTATGCTATGCCCTTTACTGTCCATGATTTAAGTCACAGATATCACAAATGACATACACATTCTTTGTCGAAATGGCTGTTTGAAGGGCTACAGATTGTGGGTATATCACTGTCTCCAACTGTGATGTTAGTATAATATAGACAGTGTCAACACACACCAAAGATTGCTGACACAGCCATGACAACACCTGCAATGTCATAAAAACATGGGGGGATTTGTTATGTCAGGAAAACACACAACACAATAATAATGTAGACATCACACCCTATAAGCAGACCAGTAGGTATGTGACCTGTGTCCTAGGGTAGATGGTATGTGGAACGTCCACCAGCATGTGGCCACAGTGCTGACTACTCCCTTGTATGTAACATGACTACTGAGAATGTGAAGGACATCCACATCACAGACCATAATACTTCCATAGTTCATAGCCTTCATTGCACCAATAACTGAGTACAATACACGCTTCTTCATGTACCTCACTACACATCTTCCAGTGATGTGTAACAGAAGTGTACCACCTTTGTCACAGTAAGCTGTCACACATCTTATTGGCCATACCTAGATATTGTTTTTTGTGGCATAAACATTACTGTCTGATGGTATGGAAACTCCATCAAGTTAGTACACCATCTGCATGTGTAATACTTGTTCCAGTGATCCACACAGTACATGCATAGCTGTTGAAAATATTAATGGCATGGATAACATTTGTGATAGTGTGGATTGTGCCAAATATATATGCCATGCACACCAGTCATCTAGCCTGTATTAACCTGTATTAATGATAATGTCACATACATGTGTAGCAGTATCCCTTCTAACACCTCCAGGAGATGTAACAGTGTCAGGACATTGTGAGTGATTACCTTCGTAGAGTTCAGGCATGTCACAATAGTTGTATAAGTGTGTTTGCGCAAAACCCTATCTGATCACTCTAAACCACATATGTTATGTCAGAGACATGCGGTTACTGGTGATATTATTCTGATATTGTCCATGATTGTGCATGCTTCTTTTAATGAGCATTTACCTCACTTGCTGAAGACCTCTGCTGAGACGACACTCATATTCAGGCAAATCAGTTTACACATCTTCAGAAAATGCACCCTACCTCAATTGTATATAACATCCTTGACAGATGTCCTCTGCACTGTTCATGTAAGGATGCTTATCTCACAGAGATATATTCCCCATTATGTCACCTTGTGTGACAGTCACATAATACACATTTTCACTGTGAAGTCCCTACTGTACAATATTGATATGTGATTTGTATTGCCGCTACAACTGTCTTTCATTGACATGCCCTCATCTGCTGTACATTAGGTTGTTTCACCTGTCATCTTTCCCCTGTGTTCATTCCTCCAATTCATCTGTGTGTCTCTACTGAATACAGACACTTCCCCTGAATGTTTATTTTACATGGTAGTCCATGTACCCTTACAGATCATTTACACAACTTCAGGATAGAATAACAGGAATGGCATTTCACAGTACTTTGCACTGTATGCACTGTCCTGTACTGTGTGTGGAACATATACATATCATACATCTCCAGTGTCCAGATTTTTTCAGTGTGTCCAGACTTTAATTACATCTTTTGGTCTGTTCCTTATAAAATTTGTGGTTTTCTGCAATGTCACTGGCATGATCTCAGAACTGATGTCATTAATAATTACATACTTAGAGTTATAGACTTCAAATCCTTCAGAAAATGTGTCATAACACAAACCTCTTGTTATTCTAGCACATTTCTAATGTGCAAATATGCAGAATCTGTCCCTATTTCTGAGTCATTGTCCCCTCATTATGTTTGTCTTTGTCAAAATTTCTTGCACTAAGAGATTGAGAGCTATGGAAACTTATATATGGTAAGCTGTGGTGATCATTGTGGCATTCTGCGCCAACACAGTAACTCTCTATGCTCTGCTGTAAATAGAATTGCTATCCATGTTGCTTTACACAGTTTCCTGCCTGGCAAAACTGTTGCCAGACATGAAACTGCACTTATTTACATTTAAACATAATGTGTGGCATGAATATGTAATTAGCGCTGATGCTCTCCACATATCACTGCACACAAATATAAACTTTGTGCAGGCTTCATGCATAGCCTACACAGAGTTTAATGAATCCTAGTGCTAATTTTAAAACTTCACAGACAAGTGAGTTTATTCATCCTGTGCAAATAACAAGAAATCATTTGAAAGACAAAGAAGTGGGTCACAGTTAATATCATCTATTCATTTTCATACATTTCCAGTGCAGTGAGTTTGAATGTTAGCCACAAACTGAACATCAGTCTTTCTTTGTTGCACTCCAAATTTTGTTTTGAGAATTTATTTCTGATCATTGAAAAGCCTGTGTTTGTTTAATAAGCCTGAACATTGTTGCAATTCCTTTTTTTAAATTATACAATTAAAAAGTGGTTATATTTCTGAAAAAGCAAACTGAACTCAGTCCACAAATTAGACCTTTCACGGTTTCCAATAATTACAATGTATCCTCATAAGCATGATCTGCATCGTAATAGTGAAAATTATCATGGAACTGATTCATACAGACAAGGGAGAGACCTTCTTCTTCTCCATGACCTAATTCAGTACATTTTTGTCAAAGACAGATCTTCTTTGCTTAACCTAATTTTTTTTTGAGAGTGCAATCATTGCTCTAGATAAAGGGTTATCTGCCTTTACAGCTTACCTAGATCTAGCTAAAGCATTCAGCACTTTACCCAGTGTTGAAATCATCCATAAACGCAAAGCATTAATCAATTAATCATATCTTCTCCATTTCTTTCCACTAGTGGAGTCCATCATGGCTCTGTCCTGGAGCATTTTTTGTGGCATCTTTTTCTAAGATGTTAAAAATGCAGACTTGGAAGCATTGTCATTAAGATTGCTGAACCACCTCTCCTAAAATAGCACTTAATATTAAACACAAATGATGGAATATCAATGACCTTGTCTTCAGTTGAAAAAATGCAACATTTGGCATTTAGCACCCCCCCCCACCCACACACACACACACACACACACACACACACACACACACACACACACACACACACACACACACACACACACACACACACACTGCTTTGCACATTTTTGATGAACAGCTAAACATTAACAAAACAGTAAAATACCTTCTTGCCCAAGTAATCCTCCATGAAGTTGAAATCCATACCAGAGAAGTAATTGTCCCCTTCACTCAGCCATTATTGAATCAAATACTTACCTTGTTTTGTAATCTACCTATATACCATCTTGTGGAAATGAAAATGGTACAAAGATTCCTCACAAAGAAATTTGAAGAGCTTCAAGGCTTGTCTTATAAAAATAATACAGCTGTTGTTTTCTCTGTATATTACTGTCTCCATACGGAAGACCTATGCCTGACAAACATAACGCTATAGAGGCCTCACTATTTGAAAACATTTGCATAGAATACCTAGAAAGTAGCCTACAGTGACTGTTCAAAGCACAGGAACAGGCCATCTTGAATTAGCAGAAGCCTTTCTTTACCTTGGCTAGATTGTGTTAATTGGCTGCTGGCTAGTGGGGGCTGATTATTTTGTGTTTTTAAAAAAAGTTTTCTAAGGTTGTATCTTCTGGTATTTAAGCCCTAACTATGAGATGATTTCTGTCTATACACATTGCACAGAGTGGAGGAGGGGTGTTGACTACAACTGAGATATATAAGTATCCTGTTTTTTGGATTATTTATACTGATTATTGTTTCTAGCAATTTATATATAGCACTATTTATTGCCTGCTGCATAGTTTTTAGTGTATTTTATTGTTATTAGCTAATCTGCATGAGTAACTGATTTGTTTGCAGTTAAAAGCATTCTGTAGAGTCTCTTTGCTCCTTTCTCTGTTTAAAAACTTTCATTTTGTGGCTTTCTGTAGTGTTTACTGTCTGTAGGCTAATAGCTTTAGTGTTGTCCTAGTTCAGATTTGCTGGCTCTGGGCCTGTTTGTTTCTACAGTGATTGTTCAAAGCACATGAACAGGCCATCTTGAATTAGCAGAAGCCTTTATTTACCTTGGCTAGATTGTGTTAATTGGCTGCTGGCTAGTGGGGCTGATTCTTTTGTGCTTTTTTAAAAACAAAGTTGTCTAAGGTTGTATCTTCTGGTATTTAAGCCCTAACTTTGCAAGGATTTTTGTCTATACACACTGGGCAGAGTGGAGGAGGGGCGTTGACTACAACTCTGAGCTGCGATATATAAGTATCCTGTTTTTTTGGATTATTTATACTGATTATTGTTTATAGCAATTTATATATAGCACTTTATATTGCCTGCTGCATAGTCTTTAGTGTATTTTATTGCTATTAACTAATCTGCATGGGTAACTGTTTTATTTGCAGTTAAAAGCATTCTGTAGAGTCTCTTTGCTCCTTTATCTGTTTAAAAACTTTCATTTTGTGGCTTTCTGTAGTGTTTACTGTCTGTAGGCAAATAGTTTTAGTACTGTCCTAGTTCAGATTTGCTGACTCTGGGCCTGGTTCTTTCTACAGTAATTGTTCAAAGCACATGAACAGGCCATCTTGAATTAGCAGAAGCCTTTCTTTACCTTAGCTAGATTGTGTTAATTGGCTGCTGGCTAGTGGGGCTGGTTTTTGTGCTTTTTTAAAAAAAAGTTGTCTAAGGTTGTATCTTCTGGTATTTAAGCCCTAACTTTGAGAGGATTTCTGTCTATACACACTGAGCAGAGTGGAGGAGGGGTGTTGACTACAACTCTGAGCTGAGATATATAAGTATTCTGTTTTTTTGGATTATTTATACTGATTATTGTTTCTAGCAATTTATATATAGCACTTTTTATTGCCTGCTGCATAGTCTTTAGTGTATTTTATTGCTATTAACTCATCTGCATGGGTAACTGTTTTGTTTGCAGTTAAAAGCATTCTGTAGAGTCTCTTTGCTCCTTTATCTGTTTAAAATCTTTCATTTTGTGGCTTTATGTAGTGTTTACTGTCTGTAGGCTAATAGCTTTAGTATTGTCCTAGTTCAGATTTGCTGGCTCTGGGCCTGTTTGTTTCTACAGTGATTGTTCAAAGCACATGAACAGGCCATCTTGAATTAGCAGAAGCCTTTCTTTACCTTGGCTAGATTGTGTTAATTGGCTGCTGGCTAGTTGGGGGCTGATTCTTTTGTGCTTTTAAAAAAAAAGTTTTCTAAGGTTGTATCTTCTGGTATTTAAGCCCTAACTATGAGATGATTTCTGTCTATACACATTGCACAGAGTGGAGGAGGGGTGTTGACTACAACTCTGAGCTGAGATATATAAGTATCCTGTTTTTTGGATTATTTATACTGATTATTGTTTCTAGCAATTTATATATAGCACTATTTATTGCCTGCTGCATATTTTTAGTGTATTTTATTGTTATTAACTAATCTGCATGAGTAACTAATTTGTTTGCAGTTAAAAGCATTCTGTAGAGTCTCTTTGCTCCTTTCTCTGTTTAAAAACTTTCATTTTGTGGCTTTCTGTAGTGTTTACTGTCTGTAGGCTAATAGCTTTAGTATTGTCCTAGTTCAGATTTGCTGGCTCTGGGCCTGTTTGTTTCTACAGTGATTGTTCAAAGCACATGAACAGGCCATCGTGAATTAGCAGAAGCCTTTATTTACCTTGGCTGGATTGTGTTAATTGGCTGCTGGCTAGTGGGGCTGATTATTTTGTGCTTTTTTAAAAACAAAGTTGTCTAAGGTTGTATCTTCTGGTATTTAAGCCCTAACTTTGCAAGGATTTTTGTCTATACACACTGAGCTCAGTGGAGAAGGGGTGTTGACTAAAACTCCGAGTTGAGATATATAAGTATTCTTTTTTTTTATTATCTGGACTGATTATTCTTTCTAGCAATTTATATATAGCACTTTTTATTGCCTGCTGCAAAGTTTTTAGTGTATTTTATTGCTATTAACTAATCTGCATGGGTAACTGATTTGTTTGCAGTTAAAAACATTCTGTAGAGTCTCTTTGCTCCTTTCTCTGTTTAAAAACTTTCATTTTATGGCTTTCTGTAGTGTTTACTGTCTGTAGGCTAATAGCTTTAGTATTGTCCTGGTTCAAATTTGCTGGCGCTGGGCCTGTTTGTTTCTACAGTGATTGTTCAAAACACATGAACAGACCGTCTTGAATTAGCAGAAGCCTTTCTTTACCTCAGCTAGATTGTGTTAATTGGCTGCTGGCTAGTGTGGCTGGTTCCTTTGTGCTTTTTAAAAAAACAAGTTGTCTAAGGTTGTATCTTCTGGTATTTAAGCCCTAATTGTGAGAGGATTTCTATCTATACACAATGAGCAGAGTGGAGGAGGGGCATTGACTACAACTCTGAGCTGAGATATATAAGTATCCTGTTTTTTTTTGGATTATTTATACGGATTATTGTTTCTAGCAATTTATATATAGCACTTTTTATTGCCTACTGCATAGTTTTTAGTGTATGTTATTGCTATTAACTAATCTGCACAGGTAACTGATTTGTTTGCAGTTAAAAGCCTTCTGTAGAGTCTCTTTGCTCCCTTATCTGTTTAAAAACTTTCATTTTGTGGCTTTCTCTAGTGTTTACTGTCTGTAGGTTAATAGCTTTAGTATTGTCCTAGTTCAGATTTGCTGGCTCTGGGCCTGTTTGTTTCTACAGTGATTGTTCAAAGCACATGAACAGGCCATTTTGAATTAGCAGAAGCCTTTCTTTACCTTGGCTAGATTGTGTTAATTGGCTGCTGGCTAGTGCGGCTGGTTCCTTTGTGCTTTAAATAAAAAAAGTTGTCTAAGGTTGTATCTTCTGGTATTTAAGCCCTAACTTTCAGAGGATTTCTGTCTATACACACTGAGCAGAGTGGAGGAGGGGCGTTGACTACAACTCCGAGCTGAGATATATAAGTATCCTTTTTTTTTTTTTGGATTATTTATACTGATTATTGTTTCTAGCAATTTATATACAACACTTTTAATTGCCTGCTGCATAGTCTTTAGTGTATTTTATTGCTATTAACTAATCTGCATGGGTAACTGTTTTGTTTGCAGTTAAAAGCATTCTGTAGAGTCTCTTTGCTCCTTTACCTGTTTAAAAACTTTCTTTTTGTGGCTTTCTCTAGTGTTTACTGTCTGTAGGCTAATAGCGTTAGTATTGTCCTAGTTCAGATTTGCTGGCTCTGGGCCTGTTTGATTCTACAGTGATTGTTCTAAGCACATAAACAGGCCACCTTGAATTAGCAGAAGCCTTTCTTTAACTTGGCTAGCTTGTGTTAATTGGCTGCTGGTTAGTGGGGCTGGTTCTTTTGTGCTTTTTAAAAAAAAAAGTTGCGTAAGGTTGTATCTTCTGATATTTAAGCCCTAACTTTGAGATGATTTCTGTCTATACACACTGAACAGAGTGGAGGAGGGGCATTGACTACAACTCTGAGCTGAGATATATAAGTATCCTTTTTTTTGGATTATTTATACTGATTATTGTTTCTAGCAATTTATATATAGCACTTTTTTATTGCCTGCTGCATAGTCTTTAGTGTATTTTATTGCTATTAACTAATCTGCATGGGTAGCTGTTTTGTTTGCAGTTAAAAGCATTCTGTAGAGTCTCTTTGCTCCTTTATCTGTTTAAACTTTCATTTTGTGGCTTTCTGTAGTGTTTACTGTCTGTAGGCTAATAGCTTTAGTACTGTCCTAGTTCAGATTTGCTGGCTCTGGGCCTGGTTGTTTCTACAGTGATTGTTCAAAGCACATGAACAGGCCATCTTGAATTAGCAGAAGCCTTTCTTTACCTTGGCTAGATTGTGTTAATTGGCTGCTGGCTAGTGGGGCTGGTTCTTTTGTGCTTTTAAAAACAAAGTTGTCTAAGGTTGTATCTTCTGGTATTTAAGCCCTAACTTTCAGAGTATTTCTGTCTGTACACACTGAACAGAGTGGAGGAGGGGTGTTAACTACAACTCCGAACTGAGATATATAAGTACCCTGTTTTTTTTTTGGATTATTTATACTGATTATAACTTCTAGCAATTTATATATAACACTTTTTATTGCCTGCTGCATAGTTTTTAGTGTATTTTATTGCTATTAACTAATCTGCACAGGTAACTGATTTGTTTGCAGTTAAAAGCATTCTGTAGAGTCTCTTTGCTCCTTTATCTGTTTAAAAACTTTCATTTTATGGCTTTCTGTAGTGTTTACTGTCTGTAGGCTAATAGCTTTAGTACTGTCCTAGTTCAGATTTGCTGACTCTGGGCATGGTTGTTTCTACAGTGATTGTTCAAAGCACATGAACAGGCCATCTTGAATTAGCAGAAGCCTTTCTTTACCTTGGCTAGATTGTGTTAATTGGCTGCTGGCTAGTGGGGCTGGTTCTTGTGCTTTTTTAAAAAAAAGTTGTCTAAGTTTGTATCTTCTGGTATTTAAGTCCTAACTTGGAGAGGATTTCTGTCTATACACACTGAGCAGAGTGGATAAGGGGTTTTGACTACAACTCTGAGCTGAGATATATAAGTATCCTGTTTTTTTGGATTATTTATACTGATTATTGTTTCTAGCAATTTATATATATATAGCACTTTTTATTGCCTGCTGCATAGTCTTTAGTGTATTTTATTGCTATTAACTAATCTGCAAGGGTAACTGTTTTGTTTGCAGTTAAAAGCATTCTATAGAGTCTCTTTGCTCCTTTATCTGTTTAAAAACTTTCATTTTGTGGCTTTCTGTAGTGTTTACTGTCTGTAGGCTAATAGCTTTAGTACTGTCCTATTTCAGATTTGCTGACTCTGGGCCTGGTTGTTTCTACAGTGATTGTTCAAAGCACATGAACAGCCATCTTGAATTAGCAGAAGCCTTTCTTTACCTTGGCTAGATTGTGTTAATTGGCTGCTGGCTAGTGGGGCTGGCTCTTGTGCTTTTTAAAAAAAAGTTGTCTAAGTTTGTATCTTCTGGTATTTAAGTCCTAACTTTGAGAGGATTTCTGTCTATACACACTGAGCAGAGTGGAGGAGGGGCGTTGACTACAACTCTGAGCTGAGATATATAAGTATCCTGTTTTTTGGATTATTTATACTGATTATTGTTTCTAGCAATTTATATATAGCACTTTTTTATTGCCTGCTGTGTAGTCTTTAGTGTATTTTATTGCTATTAACTAATCTGCATGGGTAACTGTTTTGTTTGCAGTTAAAAGCATTCTGTAGAGTCTCTTTGCTCCTTTATCTGTTTAAAAACTTTCATTTTGTGGCTTTCTCTAGTGTTTACTGTCTGTAGGCTAATAGCTTTAGTATTGTCCTATTTCAGATTTGCTGACTCTGGGCCTGGTTGTTTCTACAGTGATTGTTCAAAGCACATGAACAGGCCATCTTGAATTAGCAGAAGCCTTTCTTTACCTTGGCTAGATTGTGTTAATTGGCTGCTGGCTAGTGGGGCTGGTTCTTGTGCTTTTTAAAAAAAAAGTTGTCTAAGTTTGTATCTTCTGGTATTTAAGTCCTAACTTTGAGAGGATTTCTGTCTATACACACTGAGCAGAGTGGAGGAGGGGCGTTGACTACAACTCTGAGCTGAGATATATAAGTATCCTGTTTTTTTGGATTATTTATACTGATTATTGTTTCTAGCAATTTATATATAGCACTTTTTTATTGCCTGCTGCGTAGTCTTTAGTGTATTTTATTGCTATTAACTAATCTGCATGGGTAACTGTTTTGTTTGCAGTTAAAAGCATTCTGTAGAGTCTCTTTGCTCCTTTATCTGTTTAAAAACTTTCATTTTGTGGCTTTCTCTAGTGTTTACTGTCTGTAGGCTAATAGTCCCCACCCTCCCTCCGTGTTCGTGTCTTGTTGTTATACTTGGTGGCTTTGCAGTTGCCCGTCCCTACTGTAAATCTGATCTGGGACACTCCTCCCAGTCTATAGTCATTAGCTCATTCTACCTAATACAGAGGGAACATCTGAGAAGGCCTTCTGTTTCTCCTTTATCCCTTTCAAAACAAATTGCCTCAATCTCCTTGTGTTCTGACTTTGCTTTTCAAATATTTTTCAAATATAGGGTATATTTTAGAGCATTTATTATAACTTTTATTGCCTTAATATTGCTACAACTCAAGTGGTCAAGGTTGCACTGCATCTGAATTGTTTGTGTGTTGTAGATGCTTTTCTCTATATATAAACTTCTCTGTATATGTAGACTAGCTACTTATTCTGCTGTATTACTGCCTCTTAAATCGTTTTTCAGTTGTGCACTTGCCTTGCTTCATTTAAAAAGTTTTAAATTGCTAATTTTGTAGAGTTTTAATTGCATTTACATTTTAGGACTACACACTCAAGTGTGTTAGCCTTTTCTGTGTTTATTTACTGTATTATTGCATTGTTTAGCCTGTTTCAACAAAAAAAAATACTATCTTGTTTGCTCGCTTCCCACCTTTCCTAGCCAGTCCATATCCCAGGCTTTGCTTGCCTCAAGACTTTATTTTCTGTGTTCAGAGCTATCCAGACCTTGCTGTGGTAGAGGGAAGTCCTACTGCTTACCAGTGGGAGTGGTGAGCATTGTACTGCCTATCTAACACTAGAGAAGTGGTTTCCAGCTCTGAAATTGTAATTGTATTAGCCTTTTTGGGCTGATTTCTATCCCTTTCAATTTTCTGGCTTAAAAACGCATGTGTTTGCATATTTTTCGCATCATGCAGCACTGTGAGGCTACAGTTATACTATTCCAGGTGCCAGAAACTCTGCTCTTCAAATTTCCCTTAGAACTAGCTGGTTTCTCAGTAGTAGCACTAAACTCTGACCCCCTGTGACTAGCAATTGCTTTAGAACCTGCTGGAAAGCACTAGGAAGCCTAAAACTGATACAAGCACTCAACTCTCCTTGTCAATAAGGAGAAATTAATCGTAGGTACTAAACAGCCTATAATTGCAAAGTACCTTGCAAAGGTAAGGGAAAGCAACTCTTAAACTTTACAAAAAAAGCACCTAAACAGGCATGTCCAAGGGCCAGCTTCCGGTTATTTCTCCTGTCCACCTGGTGAATCTGGGCATACTGGGGCAATGCAGCAACTGCCTCATGTACACAGACAATCCACTCCTCCTACCACCCAACTCTAGAACCTGTGAGAGATGTGCTTACATAGCCAAACTGGAAGCAAAGCTCTCTCCGGCCAAGATTGCGCTAGACAGTCAAGGGGAGAAGGTTAACACCTGCACTACACCTCAAGCAACTCATAGCCCTTCAAAACCCACACCATCAACACCCACACATAGCAACACTAAATCCACATATGTGGAGGCCCTTAACATTAACCTGCCCAAGCAACAAGGACCTCCAAAGCTGAAACACAAACAAACACCAGTCACAACCAAAGTGACACATAGCTCACAACACAAGTGTGCCACCCAACAACAGCCCCTAAGGTAAGACAATGTACCCAACATTTTAGTCATAGGTGACTCTATAGTCAGGCACACTGATGCACCACTCACCAGGCTGAACCAGGAGAAAATTACAGTCAGCTGCCTGTCAAGTGCCAGGATCCACCACATAACACATGCACTCAAGTCACTCCACAACAAGTACAAATACAACTCTGTCATTGTCCATGCTGGAGTGAATGATTTGAGACGTACCTCCCTGGACTACATGAAAAGAGACATGGAAGAGCTCTTGGATCATGTGGCCCAGGCAGGTATGACCCTAGCCCTGAGTAGCATCCTGCTTTCGTCCAGAATGATACCACAGTATAAGGACAGAATGATTGACTTCAACAATTGGATAAGCTTCTGGTGTCATTCAAAGGGGATCCAGTATCTGTCTGCCTGGGAAGACATGATCAACAAACCATGATGCTTTGCCAGAGATGGTCTGCACCTATCACCCCTGGAATTCAGGTTACTGGCTAAAGCTCTTGCCAGCCCTATAGTGCCTTTTTTATGCAAGGTTCAAAGGATAAAACTACCACCGTAACAGATACAAGCATGCAAAATCTGAAGGTAATGCTACTCAATGCTAGAAGTCTAAACCTCAAAATGCACTCTCTCGAGGCACTCCTAAAAATGGAGAACATCGATATTTGTGCAGTAACTGAGACCTGGTTCAGGGCTCCAGAGCACCCCTGCAATACAAGGCTACAACTCTTACCACACATTTCGGCCACAAAACCAAGACCGAAACACTAAAGGTGGAGGAGTGTCCATATTCATCAAGGATATTCACACCTCCAGGCTAGTTGCCCAACACAATGCATCTGAAATTCTCCAGGTGCAACTAACACTAGGTAAGATTGCAATCCAAATTGTAGCTTGCTACAGATCCCCCACCATGCCACAAGATTCTCACTACACCTTTCTAAACATACTGGAAAATATTAAGATACAACCAAACACTCTAATACTGGTTGATTTCAACTACCTTGCCATTAACTGGGAAAACAGCAAGGGTACCAACTCCTTTTCCAATGGTTCTTGGAATTCATAAATTCCAACACCCTGGATCAACTAATCCATTGTCCGTCCAGGGGCTCTAATATCCTAGACCTGGTCATTACCAACATGGGAGATAGATGCTCCACACCAGTGGTCACCCCCTCATTGGTCAGGTCTGACCATAAACAAATCACCCTTGACATCCACATCCCACCCCCCAGTAAGGAAACATCCTGAAAAAACTTCTCCAAAGCCAACCTCATGCTACTGAGGTCAGAAATGACAAACTTCATGACATCTATGCAGACGGGATCTGAAAGTTCGACTGCAGAATCCTACACTAAGGCACTGTATGAGCACATCCACTCATGCATGAATTGTGCCATCCCAAATAGAACCAAGATGCTCTTCTCCAAAAAAAGGAAGCCAATCTGGTGGTCCCCTGCTATAAACAAACTATATAACAGAAGGAAGAAACTGTTGCAAAAAAAGAGAAAATCCCAGGATGCAAAAAACTCTCTCACCAGCCTCAGTAAGAAGCTGAGATCCCTCATAAAATCCTCAAAAGCTAGCTATGAAAATAAAATTGCCAAAGATTCCAAAGACAACCACAAGGCATTCTATAGTTATGTCAAGAATCTAAATGGCAATGCTCAGATCTGCTCTAAGCTACAACAGAATGGCATTAAATATACTGATCCCAAGGATATTGCCAATATCCTGGCAGATCAATTTAGTGCCAACTTCACCCCCCTCTCCCTAAAGGGCCCATCTCAATACCAAAAGATTACCAAATTCTGGTAATCATGGCCACACAGGTAGAAACCGCACTCTCCAAAGCTAAGAATACAACATCCATGGGACCAGATGACATCCCAGGCTGTGTACTACATGAACTACAAAATGAACTGGCACCTCACCTAAGTGTCATGTTTAATCATAGCCTCACCTCAGGCTTCGTGCCCACTGAGTGGCACACAGCAACATTTATCCCACTCCAGAAGGGGAGATCCACCTTGGATCCTGGGAACTACTGTCCCATCAGTCTAACAAGCCTGATCTGCAAGGGCATGGAACGCATTATCATGGAACTTATAAACAAAGACATTGGCAACCTTCAAACACTGGACTCCACCAAGTTTGGGTTTGTGAAGGGCCGATCTTGTCTCCTGAATCTGATTGACTTCTTCAAATCAGTCTCCAGAGCAGTGGACAAGGGTAAGGTGATCCACACAGCCTATCTGGACCTCGCCAAGGCCTTTGACACCATCCCCCACTCTGGAATCATAGATAAACTTACTAAGCTGGGCATAAATCCCTATGTCACTCGATGGATTGCTAACTGGCTTACTGACAGAACCCAGACTGTAAAAGTAGACAACTCCAAATCCTGCTCCAGACAAGTGACAAGTGGAGTACCTCAGGGTTCAGTCCTGGGACCACTCTTGTTTGGCATCTACTTCTCTGAAGTACAAGCCATCACTAAGGGACTCTGGCTAACAAATTTCACAGATGACTGCAAACTGGGAGCCATTACTGAATCCCCAAATGATGTGGATATTCTACAAAAGGGCCTTACAGAAACAGATGCCTGGTGCCAGAGCCATGGGCTCAAGCTTAACGCCAAGAAATGTATAGTTATCCCCTTTGGAAAAAAACATGTACCCATGAATTACCACATAGGTGGCAGGACACTAAACATCGAAAGTGTGATGAGAGACTTAGGGACACAGGTGGACAGTGGTCTCACTTTTGATAACCACATCACCACAACAGTCAGGAAAAACTTCTATGTGGCACACCTCATCACTAAGGGCTTTTCATCCAGAAAAAAAGCAGGTCATTGTCCTACTGTACTCATCCCTCATTAGACCCATTATAGAGTATAATGCCTCATTTGGTATGCACCACACAAGACATCTGCAACAGCTGGAAAGGCCACATAAATACCTCACTAAAAGAATCAGAGGCCTAAAGCAGATGCCATATGCTGACCATCTATAAAAACTCCAGCTATACTCTGTGGCATATTGTCTACTCAGAGGCAATGTACGAGCTGTACACAATCTCTGCTTAACATACAAGGCCATGTCAAACCCTGAGCTGTTGGACATGCTCCACTTAAAGAAATCCCAATCCCGCAGAGCCACACACGCCAGGATTCTAAACCTTGTCATCACAATGAACAAAACATGCTGGAGGCATAGGTTCCTGCCCCAGAGACTCCCCATACTCTGGAATAGACTGCCCATACATGTTAGGCAGAGCGCCTCACTGGCCCTCTTCAAAAAAAACCTTGATGATTGGATGGGAGATAGGAAATTCACCCCAGGGATCATGTCAGTTGCTCTGCTAGACAGGGGTCCAGAGAAGTCAATATTGTGGGAAGAAATATCCAGGGAATTGTTATGGCTAGGCTTGTATAGGCCTTAGGGCTGATAGCCTAGTACCAGCCTATGAACATATGAACCTATAACATAAGAGGACAATCAGCCTCATTAAAAATTAAGCAATCTACCATGACCTCTCAAAGGTATTAGATGTCATTTTAGACATGTTACTCAGAAGTCTGTCTAACTTAAACATAAGCACCCCAGGTCTAAGCCAGTATATAAAATAGAAATGCATTTTTAACACCTGTAATACTATCTCAGCTGGTAGTACACAAGTGTTTATTCTCAAATCCCTGCTTGCTAACATATTCATCAACAATAAGCCCAAAACTTGTAAACAGCTGCTTCATAGTACAATATGCCAATGAGTCTGTTTAATTTGTTTATCCTCCACTGCTGACAGACTCCAGGAATTTACCCAACTCACCTTTACTAACATGAAATATGTTTACTGAAATCCAAGTAATACTATATGATAAAAAATACTAGGCTACTGTTTTTTATTCTTAAAACATACTCTAAAAACAGCCCTCATATCACAATCATCTTTGCAAATACAATTATTCTACAGCAGGTCGAATAAACAAAAATTAGTTGATAACAAACTAAAATCTGATTATCACATTAATCGTGTTAGATCCAAAACCAACCAAAAATCAAGAACTTTGTACAAAATTGGTCTCTCACCCATCAAGCGCAATACCAACCCGCCCAGAGTCTATAGCTCCCACCCCTCCTGTATCCTTACAAATATCCAGAAAACACTATTTTAAACAAGCTTAATAAATGTTACAACAACATGGCCAAATTTGAAAAACCTTCCCAACAGAGCCCATCATTATTACATACACTAACAACTACAATGGCTAGAACTCCAGAATGTTCTGATTTATGCCAGGATGTCTACTGTGCCAGAGTGAGCCCATTTTCAGTAGAGGCCTGGTGAGAAAAGCTCCAACATCAAGAGAGAAAAAATACAGAATACAAATTACAAATTACAAAGAGGCAATACAGTAAAATAAAGAGTATACAAATTATAAAATACTAGGTTACAGTGAGCAATACGGAACTGATTTTACATATACAAGGCAGACAATGAATGGCATTCCATTGTCATAGATTTTTTAATGTCTTTATGATCATTGCAATATATGCTGGGTAGAGAGGAAATGATGGTGATAGATGATTAAACTGGGAGTAAGGTAGAGGCTTAGGGTCTTTACTGTACTGGTAGCAAGATTTAATAGTAGCTATAGTTAGCAACATGCTAATATATGGATAGCTTATGTGCGTCTGAGTTACTCAATAATAGGATTTAATACATTGAAAACACTGAGTATATATATGATGAATCAGGGTTATCTATGAGATAATGAGGAAGATGACGATGGGCTGGAGAAGTATGTAGGCTAGGTAATATTATAGCAATAACCCACACCTGGGTGTGGGTAATGCTGGATTTACCCACGGTTGGCGTGGTTTGGTCCCGAGGTAGAAGCTCGAGGGACCAAACAAAGCCAACCATGGTAGCATTACCACACCAGGCGTGATTATTATACCATGACATTATTTAAGAAAAGAAACTATTACTTTTCTTAAATAATGGCATAGTATAATGCCTGTTTACTGCACTTCCAAAGATGTCTGGCATCCGCGGCAGTTCTGATGTACTGCACGCCTGCGCAGTACATCAGAGCTGTGGGCAAAAGCAACGGAGAAAGCAAGATCTCCGTTGCTTTTTTTTACTGTTTTCGCTATGTTAAATGGGTTTAACATAGCGAGACAGTTTTAAAATAAGCAACGGAGATGTCCGTTGCTTATTTTCAAACTTTCTCGCTATGTGAAACCCATTTAATATAGTGAAACAGTAAAAAAAGCAACTGAGATCTTGCTTTCTCCGTTGCTTTTTTTTAAAAACCTGTCTCACTATGTTAAATGGGTTTAGCATAGCGAGACAGCTTTTAAATAAGCAACGGAGATCTCCGTTGCTTATTTTAAAGCTGTCTCACTATGTTAAACCCATTTAACATAGCGAGACAGTGTTTTAAAAGTAGAGTTATACTAATGGAAAAAAGTCCGGGCGACCGGACCTTTTTCCATTAGTATAACTCAATTTACAATGTGCACGCTGGCCAATCAGCATGCACGTTTTGGAGGGGTCATGGTATAATAGGTTTTTATGGTCAGTGCTGGTACATGTACATAGCCAGTGGGAGGTTAGGTGTTGTTTCAGGTATGTCTTGAAGTGTTCAGAGTTGTTAATAGTCCTGAGTGATGGTGGGAGAGTCTTCCATAGCTTTGTGATGGTATAGGGGTAGTGCATTTGCCTGGCATAAAGGTTGTGTTTTGCTACATTAAGGAGCATCTGACTGACTGATCGGAGAGGTCTATTAATGTGATACAAGGTGAACAGAGAGTAGAGGGCAGGACATTTAGAAGGCCTGTAAATTAGCTTATGAACTCTGGTTAGTTGTAGATATGTTAGAAGCTGGGGTGACTTGAGCCAGCTTAGAAGTTGAAGTGATACACAGTGATGGAAGAAGTAATTAGTGTTGGTTACAAATTTTGCCATTTTGTTGTAACATGAGTCCAGTTTAGATATGAGGGAGGTGTGGATGTTGGTGAGCAGTGGTGCACCATAGAGCAAACATGGAAGTAGAAAGGAAGAAGCAAGGGATAGCTTTGCAGTTTAGGTGAGGAAGTGTTTGTGCCTGTAAAGGACGCCTAATTTCTGATGGGCTTTTTTGATATTATTGCTGATATGCTGGTCAAAGGTTAGGTTTTCATCAATAATGGCACTTAGAAGTTTGCTATAAGAAACTACATCAATACATATGTAGTTGAGTGAATGAATGATAAATTCAGCTTTGGTTAGGGACTTAGTTTTTGGGGGGTAAATAACATGAGTTTGTTTTTATTAGCATTAGGGGCTAAATAGTTGTCATAGATCCAGGTTTCAGTGGAGGACAATGTATTTTGGGTGAGTGACAGTAGTTTTGAAGTAGATTTGGTGGCACGGATGATGGTAGAGTCATGTGCATATTGGATGAAAGTAGCTTGAGTGATACTGGTATTGAAATCATTGATGAAAATGCTAAACAGCAGTGGCCCTAGTATGTATCATTGTGGAACTCCTGTATTGATGCTAAGGAATAGAGAGAGGCATTGGTGCCTTGTGGTTGCTTGCTATCTATCTGTAAGGTAGTTGAAGAACCAGTTTAGAGTGGGGGGAGATATGCCTACATTGGAGAGTTTGGAAAGAGAAGAGGGTGGGAAACAGTATCAAAGGCCTTGGAAAGATCAAGAAATAGTGAGGAGGCAAGGCTTCCTGTGTCTCGAGCTTCATTGACTGTATCCAAGAAGGATATAAGAGTGGTGGTGGTGGTGTGGTGACCAGGCCTAAATCCATGCTGGGTTTGGGAGAAGATGTTGTGGTGTTGTAAGTAGTTAAGTAGTTGGCATGGATACATTTTTCCAAGATTTTGGAGATTGGTAAGAGGATGGCAATGGGCTTGAAGTTAGATATGTCATTGTTATTTCCACCTTTGTGGAGAGGGAGAATATGGCTTTTTTCCAGATGTTAGGTATGAAGGACTCTTGAATGGATCTGTTTAGAAAAATACTGATGGGGTAGGCTTCAGAGTTTCTTGCAATTTGTAGAAATTGTAGTGGTAGGCTATTTGGACCATTAGGGTCAGGTTTAAGTTTTTTATCGTGAAGGTAGGTTTGGGCAAGAGGGAAAAGTTTGGTCTTGGTGTTGTTGATAAGGTCGGGGTGGTGATTTGTGGGAAGTTAGCAGTGAGGTTGGCTATGCTGTTTTTAAAATGTGAGGCTATTTCTGCTGGGGCCCTGTCAGGACCAGGAGAGGGATTTTCAATTTGCCTGGGTTTAATAGTGAATTTATAGACCCCCAGAACATTTTGGGATTTTGCATGTGGTCAGTAATGCAAGTTGATGTAGTGTTCCTGTTTGTTTTTGATGACAAGCTGCTTTACTTGATTTGGTAGTTGTTTGTATTGAGTAAAATCAGAGATATTTCTGCTTACTGCCATAGCTTCCAGGCCTTGTCCCTGGCTTTCATAAGTTGTTGGGTGGATTTAGTGAACCAACTGGCCTGATTAGTTTTCACTCTCCTATGTCAGAGTGAAGCTAGATTGCCTAGTACTTGGAGGAATGTGGAATTAAAAAATTCAACAGCATTATCCAGGGAAGGACTTTTAGAGGATGCCAGTTGATATTTAACAGAGTAGTGTTAAAGGTAAATGGGCAGAAGAGGGATAGGTCTCTAGTCTGCTTATAGTGATGTGTATTAGGCACTGGGGTAGATTTACAAATTATATATGCGTCAAAGTTGTCACTAATGCTGTTTGAAAGAGTACCTGTGGAGGAGATTTTGGTAGGACTGGAGACTAGGGCCCAGTCCAGAATTGAGCCATTGTTTTTGTTTTTCCTGGGTCTTGTTATGGTAGTAATAAGTTGGGTGCAATTTTATAGGTTGATGCTGTTTGATGGTTGATGATGTGAAATGTCTAACCAGTTTATATGATTGTTTCATTCTTTATATTTTTGGTTGATGAGGCTAGAATGTCCTCAAGTATAGGGATATTATTGCCGGGAGGGATATATAAGAATATAATGCAGATGTTTTTGCTGTTATTTAGTTTCATGTGGGGTATTAATATTTCAGCTGTGGAAAATGAGGAGATGGGTTTGTTGTATAGGACTATATTAAAAGTGTTATGATAAAGCAGAGCAATGCCTCTGCCTTCTTTACTGAGCCTAATCTGTTCTTAGGCAAGAAAAGCCTGGAAGAATTCAGAATGTTTAATGTAAGGTTTTAGCCAAGTTTCGGTAGCTGCTACAATATCAGGTTTATTATGTTAAATACAGGCATGGGGATCTGGAATTTTGTTTCTTTTGCTTTGGAGATTAAGGGTAGTGACGTTAAAGGATTTGTGACAGTTGATGTAGTGAGAAGGGGAAGGGGGGGGTCCGGGGTTAGGTTGTATGTCCCCACAAAGAATTAGGTTGGTGGAATTAGTAGGTTGGAGTTTAGCCAGGTGAGTGGCAGTTATGTGAGTGGGTTTGTAATATTCATTAGTGGTTTGAGGTGAAGTTAGTAGATGTAGAAGGAGAATGGTTTGAGAAAGGGTAAGTAGTGTTAAGTTGATGACGAGTGTCATGTTGTAAAGGAGAGGTATGTATGGTTGGTGGGGTGTTATATTTGTATAGTGAAATGGGATTGTGAAGAGAGAGAGGTAGGGTACAGGAGGGAAAGTGGTAGATGAACAATTTATGTAAATAGTAAGTAGTAAGATGGGTGAGGGGGGGTGAGTAGGGGTTAATTAGATGAGGGTATGATTGGGTGAGCAGTAATGGTGGGAAGGGTTTGGGTTAGGATAAATGTTATTGATCTGGGGGTGGAGTGGGAATGGGGTTAGGGAAGTGGAGTAAGCCCGAGCATGGCGAGGGAGAATGGAGTGGGCAGGCCCTTTACCTTGTCGCCTAAGAGGAAGAAAAATTAAATCAGCAAAGTAAGAAAAATAGGGAGGAAAGCTAGTTAAGAGAAGAGAAACAAAGATGGAGGAAGTGTAGCTAGAGTAAGCATGGGAGGCAGTTATGGCAGGTGAAGAGGTGGGATGGAAAATGCAAGTTATCTATGAGTGTGCGAGGGACAGAAAATAGAAAGCTGTGAGTATATCAGGTATAGAAAGGATAGCAACAGTGTATGAAAGTTTGCTAGAGAACTGAGAGAGAAAACACCAGAAGAAGACTGAGAGTGGCAGAAAGAGGAGGTAATTAGCATAGTATAGGCCAGCCAATGCTGCACATTGCTAGGTTACATTACAACGCCATAGATTGTATAATATCCCATAGTATAGGCTAACTTCACGCCACCCATGCAAATGGAGAATAGTTGTATGACCACCGAATCATGCATCAATGCACTGTACGAACATGTACACAAATGCATGGATCTCGCCATACCTAATACAACCAAGATGCTCTCCTCCAAAAAAAGAAAGCCAATCTGGTGGTCTCCTGCCATAAACAAACTCTACAACAGAAGGAGGAAACTGATGCAGAATAAGGTGAAGTCCCAAGACTGGAAAAACTCCCTTATCAGCCTCAACAAAAAGTTGAGATCCCTCATCAAATCCTCTAAAGCTAGGTATTAAAACAGAATTGCAGCAGATAGTAAAGACAACCACAAGACCTTCTATAGTTATGTAAAGAATCTCCACAACAATACCCAGATTTGCTCTGAGCTACTGCACAATGGTACCTCCTATACCGAGCCAACAGATATTACCAGTATACTGGCCAACAGATTCAGTGCCAACTTTACTCCCCCCCACAAAGGACCAATCACAATACCAGTAGATTGCCAGGCACCCAGTATTACTGCTGCAAAGGTTAAAACAGCACTGTCCAAGGCCAAGAATACAGCTTCTATGAGACCTGACAATATCCCTAGCTGCATGAACTACAGAGTGAACTGGCACCTCACCCATGTGCCCTGTTCAATCACAGCCTCATCTCAGGCTTTGTCCCTACCAAATGGCGCACTGCTACAGTCATCCCTCTCCACAAAGGAGGAGCGACCACAGACACTGGGAACTATTGCCCCATTAGCCTGACGAGCCTGATATGCAAAGCTATGGAACACATCATCATGGACCTAATAAACAAGGATATAGAGAATCTCCAAATTATGGATCCCACACAGTTTGGTTTTGTGAAGGGTAGATCATGCCTGCTCAACTTGGTTGACTTCTTTGAGTCAGTCACCAGAGCTGTGGATGAAGGCAAGGTGGTTCATACAGCCTACCTTGATCTGGCCAAGGCTTTTGATACCATTCCCCACTCAGGAATCAGAAAAACCCACTAAGCATCAACCCCTATATCACTAGGTGGGTTGCAAAGTGGCTCACAGATAGAACCCACAGTGTGAAAGTAGCTGACTACAAGTGAGACTGCTGACTAGTTATGAGTGGAGTGCCACAGGGTTTGGTCCTGGGTGCTCTCCTGTTTGGAATCTACTTCTCTGAAGTCCAGGCCAACACGAAGGGACTTTGGCTGACAAAGTTCACAGATGATTGCAAGTTGGGAGCTATTATTATTTCCCCAAATTATGTTGACATCCTACAGAATGGCCTCACTGAGACCAATGACTGGTGTCAGAACCATGGCCTTAAGCTCAATGCCAAAAAATCTGTCATCATCCCCTTTGGAAAAAACCCAGTTCCCATGAATTACCACATTGAAGGTAGTCCACTGAACACAGAACACATTATAAGAGATCTAGGAACACAGGTTGACAGCAACCTCTCCTCTGATCACCACATTACCACTGTGGTCAGAAAGTCCTTCTATGTAGCACATCTCATTACTAAGGGTTTTGCATCCAGGAAGAAAGAGGTCATTGTCTCCCTCTACTCTTCCATCATTAGGCCAATCATTGGGTACAATGCCCCATTTGGCATGTACCTCTCTAGACATCTGCAACAACTGGAGAGGCCAGAAAAGTATCTCACAAAGAGGATCCTAGGCCTTAAACACTTGTCCTATATGGACAGACTCAAAAAACTATTCTCTGTCTCATATCTCCTACTTAGAGGTGATCTCTGCTTGACTTACAAAGCCATGCCTGACTCAGCTCTGTTAGAAATGCTACATCTAAAGAAATCCCAATCCCTCCGCACCACAGACTCCACAGACCTCAAAGGTTCATAACTCAGAGACTGCCCATGCTATGGAATAGACTTTCCATACATGTTAAGCAGAGCACCTTGCTGACCCTCTTCAAGAGAAATCTTGATGAGTGGATGGAAAATAGAAAGTTCACCCCCGGAGATAACATCAGTGGCTCTACTCAACAGAGGTAATGGGAACTAAGGTCGGGTGGCACAATGCCAGGGTAATCCTATGAGTTAGGCTTGTAAAGGCCCCAGCCTAGTACACACTTATGCACCTATGAACCTATGAACCTAAGTACAGCAAGGAAGATAGGAGAGTGAGTTGGTAGGCTATGCGGAGATGGGGTAGGAATTACAGTAAGAGAGTAAGAGAGGTTTTAGGTGATGTATGAGGGCACCACTGTACCAGGAATAGTCTGGTAGTGTAAGCAATAAAATAAAAGTATGTTTGCAGGCACATGCATTAATTGTTCAAGTGAAACAGGGTCCCGTAGGTGGTTCAGCATCCAGTGGGGGAAAAAAAGGATGGCACAGAGGTCTTTGACTGGAGAGGAGCTTATCTGGGATCCTTGAACAGTGGAAGCTTGAAAGGGTGTGTAACAGTTCCAAAGATTTATAAGTTAAAAATCACCAAAAGACGTTCATACATCATTATGTGGGGAGAGGATATTGGCTGGGAGAAGAGTAAGATCTATATATATATATTTTTATATATATATATATATATATATATATATATATATATATATATATATATATATATATATATATATTACTTTGATTCTGCAGTATCTAAAAGTATTCATTGTAATCTGAGGCACATAATCTTCAACTTATATGCATATTTATATCTGTATATACATACATATATCTATATATCTATATATATATATATATATATATATATATATATATATATATATATATATATATGTATGTATGTGTCTACTTTGTATTATTGAAAATACGGTTCATCAAATCATATTTCCGATAATACACTTCTGTGAAAGTGCATTATATCAAAAATGCACTTTCGCGGAACAAAAACAGTAAAATGTACAAAAAAAAAAACATAGCAAACTAAACAGTATTATGAAGGGGGGCAAGACCCCTCTGCACCCCCCCCATGTGGGGGGGCTGTGCCCCCCACAACTCCCTACTTTATTATTCTCATTCCGAGATCACACTACAGTGGGGAAAAGGGAATATTCCTTTATCCCCACTACACGGTGTCAACAGGAGTTTCCTTAGTTGTACATCAACAGTATATGTTGATGTACAACTAACGATACACGCAAACTGCATGTTATTTTTTTTTTTTTTTTTAGTGAAAGTGCATTTTTGACAAACTGCACTTTCGCTAAAGTGTGCTCGATAAAGTACTGTTTGATGAACCGTACTTTTGACAATATAAATAGGACCTATATATATATATATATATATATATATATATATATATAGAGAGAGAGAGAGAGAAAGAGAGATATGTGGTCAGTCCCTCATGCTGGGGCATGTTAAATGCATAATGGAGAGATTTGCAATTTGCTTTTTTGCTTTTTGGCCAGAATCGCATTTACATTTTCCAGGATGCACAATATTGAGAGACCAGTACTTCCAACAAGGAGCCAAATTCCCATTTTCAGTTGCTTTTTAGTAAATAAACTATACTGCACATTGCTGAGTTACATTACAAGGCCATAGGTTCTACAATATCCCAGTTAGCAGCCCTTTGACTAAAACAGAATCAGCTGTCTAGTGTAATTATGAAGATTTGAGCCTTGAAGTTGGTTTGAAGTATAAACTGCTGGACAGTGTGACTCAGTATTAGTTTGTCTGCACTGCAGCCACCACCTGTAAGTACAAGTCCTGCTTCTCCACTAACCCTGATTCAGATAAGGAGAGTATAAGAAAATGAACACAGGAATGAAAGAATGAACTGAGTGAATGAATGAATAAATATTTCTCCTTTGGAACAACACAGCTTAGAATTTTTTAGCATAAATCTTCTGCCCTCATACCAGCATTATCTAAATATGCTACTTCTAAGGCATGAACAACTCAGTGAACACAACTTAATGCTGTTCTTTACTAGTTGGTGGAACATTGAAGTTTGTGCATGCTAATTGGTCAGCCCAACCAGCACGCCCATTGCAAAATACCAATGGAAAAAAGTCCAGCCACTGAAGTCTGACTGGACTTTCTTCTATTAATTATGTTATGGAACTTAATGCCTGATGGCATAAATCCTGTTATTCTAGCAGCTTTCTAAGTTTATTAGAGGAACTTAATGCCCAATAGCATTTGTTTGTGTCTTTCGGCTTTTCCCGGTTAGGGGTCGCCGCAGCGGAACTCCGGTCCGCTAATGAATTGCAGTTGATTTTTACGTGCCAAGTTGCCAGCCCTGATGCACATCCTTCAATGAAGGTACGCCCATTCACGCATGTCTCCACACAGAAGACACTCTAGCTGAGAATCGAACAGGACAATGTCTTACTGTGAGGCGACAACACTACCGCAGCACCACCATAAATCCTGTTATTCTAGCAGCTTTCTAAGTTTATTAGAGGAACATTTACAATAGGGACATTTGTCTCCCTTATTTAAGGCTTTGCAGGTGTCTTGAGCTAAGAGGTTGAGAGGTATGTACGGAGGGCATAGAAAATACAAAGAAAACAATGTATGTTATGCAAAACTAAAGAAACATACCTGATTTCCTTGTATTTTAAAGTGTCTCTCTCATATATCTAAACTGTCTGGATTTCAGTTTTTTGTTTTTACAAAAAACAGAGATCTTCTTTGTTGCTTGCATTCCAAAGCACTGATGACCATAAGTCCTATACGCATGAGCAGTGCATCAACAAGTGAAGGAATGCACAAACAATGCAGAAGAACACCACAGCACTGTTATACAAAGACATTATTTAAGAAAAGTAAGTCATTTCTTTCTTAAATAATGTCATTGTATAATAGCAATAACTGACTCGTTAATGTGGGTAAATTGAAGATTTACCCACAGTTCCCATTGTTTAATCACTTGGGCTTCGGCCTCATGAACAAACCACACCAACCGTGGGTAAATCTTCATTATACAATGACCCCCCCCCCATTAATATCCCAAAACGTGCACGCTGATTGGTCAGCTTGCATGTTGTAAATCAGAGTTATAGTAATGGAAAAAGGTCCGGTCGCCCAGACTTTTTCCATTAGTATAACTCTTTTTTTACAGCAACGGAGAACGCAAGATCTCCATTGCTTTTTACACACTGTCTCGCTATGTTAAACTCGTTTAACATAGCGAGACAGCTTTAAAAAAAGCAACGGAGATTCTCTGTTGCTTTTTTTAAAGCTGTCTCGCTATGTTAAACTCCTTTAACATAGCGAGACACTTTGTAAAAAGCAAAGGAGATCTTGCTTTCTCCATTGCTTTTTACAAACTGTCTCGCTATGTTAAATGGGTTTAACATAGCGAGACAGCTTTAAAAAAAGCAACAGAGATTCTCCGTTGCTTTCTTTAAAGCTGTCTTGCTATGTTAAACTCCTTTAACATAGCGAGACAGTTTGTAAAAAGCAACGGAGATCTTGCTTTCTCCGTTGCTTTTGCCCACAGCTCTGATGTACTGCGTAAGCATACGCATGCGCAGTACATCAGAACTTCTGCAGAATACCAGACAGCTGTGGAAGGGCAGCAAGGAGGCATTATACAATGCCATTATTTAAGAAAAGTAATTATTTTTTTTCTTAAATAATGTCATTGTATAATAGTAATAACCCACTTCTGGGTGTGGGTAATGCTGGGTTTACCCACGGTTGTCTTTGTTTGGCCATTCAGGCTTCGCCCTCGTGACCAAACCACACCAACCGTGGGTAAATCCAGCATTACCCACACCCAGGCGTGGGTTATTGCTATAATATACCACACCCATGAGTCGGTTATTGCTAAATGGTAAAATTCCTTTTAATAGGTTATTACTGACCTGTTCTTATCATATCCTAGTTCTTCAAATGTTGTGAATACAGATTTGTACTTAAGACACTTAAGATAAAACTGGATGTAATGATAGGTTAATTATCACATTACAAAATGGATAAACTACCAGAGTAGCAACTTGTGTGGGAGCTATGTTTACTAATTTCATAACTCCAAATAATTTGTAACAACTTAAACTGGACTAAACTCCAGAGATATACTATAATCTACAGACCAATGAAAACTTTGAAGAAGAATGCTTTGGATGTCATCCTTACTATCTTCAATATTTGCTATTCAAGTGGAAACAGACATGTTTCATAAGCATGTTTACAATGTACTAGCAGTTTAAACGTTTAAAAGAAAGCACGCTTTGAACATTTCTGTTTCCATTTCAGATGTAGTACCTTCCATTGGCTAAGTGTATTAGTCTACTGAATTTAGTGTTGCATTGGAAAAGGCCACTGCAAAGATCTATAGACAGGTTTAGGCCCCCTTCATATAGTAAAGACGTGAATATGTAATCCAGACCAGGTGAGCCTTAAATTGGATTTTCTTCTGATAGTAAACAGTAGTACTGCTCATGCATACATTTAGTTTTATAGGTTCATAGGTTCATAGGTAAGTACTAGGCTATCTGTCCAAGGGCATCTATAAGCCTAGCCAGAATGTGTTGGATTTCGCCACCCCCTTAGATTAGTTCCCTCTGCCTCGGTCAAGCAGAGCCATTAGTTCCCTGTGCCTCTGTCCAGCAGAGCCACTCCAGTGATCCCGGGGTAAATTTTCTGTTTCCCATCCACTCGTCAAGGTTTCTCTTGAAGAGTGTTAGTAAGGGGCTCTGCCTAATGTAGATTGGAATCCTGTTCCAAAGCATGGGCAGTCTCTGGGACAGGAATCTATCCCTCCAGCATGTCCTATTTATCCTTGTGGTGAGGTTTAGATCCCTAGAGCATGTGGCTCTTGGGGATTTGTTTTTTTAGGTGGAGCATATCCATCAGTTCTGGGTTCAACATGGCCTTGTATGTCAGGCAGAGGTCACCTCTGAGTAAGTGGTATGCAACCGAGTACAGCTGGAGTTTCTTCAGTCGGGCTGCATAGGGCAATAAACAGCCTCTGCAAGTCTCAAACCCAGGACCCTGCACACCATAGACAAAGTGATTTACTTCTAAGCCATAGTGTTTTCTTTTATGTTCATTCTTGTACTTTGTGTTAGCATTGTACATTATTTATTATTGATAAAACGCATCTCTCTCTTAGCAAAACACAATCACTCATACCACTGTAGACAGCACACGGGTACATTTTCATCAAACATAACTTTTTTTTTTTCAGTTAGGAAGTGAAATCAAGTAAAATGTTGGCCTTTATTTCAGCATTATTTAATCATAGCTTGTAACAAAGTATTTGCACATTTAGCTCCAATGAAGTCTGTGCTGTCTAAGCAGTCAGTTTCTCAGTGTTATTATGACAGACCAATAAAAATATTCCCTTGTGTCAGCAATTTATTGTAGTTGCACCCATGTAGCATGGCAACCTTAACAATATGCAGATGTAGTAGCTGCAATCCTGTTTTTTATATAAAGCATTACAGAATATTTAGTCATGTATTTCTAATACTAGACAGCTACTACTAATCTACAACACAACGGCAAGTAACAAGCAAGCTCATGAGAAATAATGTAACATATGAACTAGTTTATACTTTCTACCTCTTTTAGTGGTTAAATCCATAAATGCATGTTTCCCAGTGGAGACCTGTGTTCTTGCAATGCTCATATATAGTACAGTGCAAAGAGCCTGGTGATTTCCAGGGAAGCAGACAGCAGCTAATCAAAGTGAAGGCTATATTTTCAACATATCTTAGAAAGACTACCTCAGCCTTAAAATGTATTGAAATGCCTTCACTAAATTTAGAGGTAGTTTCATTTACAAGGTGGACTATGGCTGAAGCTGAAGCAGAAGCAATTTTCTCCAGTAAAAAAGTAAACGCTGACAAGATAAATACGATTTATAAGAGGTTCATAGGTTCATAGGTTTATAGGTTGGTACTAGGCTATCGGCCCTAGTGCCTATACAAGCCTAGCCAAACAATTCCCTGGATGTATGTTCCCACAATATTTACTTCCCTGGATCCCTGTCTAGCAGGGTGACTGACGTGATCCCCGGGGTGAATTTCCTATCTCCCATCCAATCGTCAGGGTTCCTTTTGATGAGGTCCAAGGAGGTGCTCTGCTTGACATGTATGGGCAGTCTATTCCAGAGTCTGGGGAGTCTCTGGGTCAGGAACCTATCCCTCCAGCATGTTTTGTTCATTGTGATGACAAGGTTTAGATCCCTGGAGCATGTGGCTGTGAGGAATTGGGATTTCTTTAAGTGAAGCATGTCCAGCAGCTTAGGGTTTGACATGGCCTTGTATGTTAAGCAGAGATCACCTCTGAGAAGATGATATGCCACAGACTATATCTGAAGTTTTTTTAGATGGTCAGCATAGAGCATCTGCTTTAGGCCTGTGATTCTTTTACTGAGGTATTTCTGTAGTCTTTCCAGCTGTTGCAGATGTCTTGTGAGGTACATACCAAATGGGGCGTTGTACTCTGTAATGGGTCTAATGAGGGATGAGTACAGTGAGACAATGACCTCCTTTTTTCTGGATGAAAAGCCGTTAGTGATGAGGTGTGCCACATAGAAGGATTTCCTGACTGTTGTGGCGATGTGGTTATCGAAGGTGAGACCACTGTCCACCTGTGTCCCTAAGTCTCTCATCACACTTTCGGTGTTTACTGTAGTCCCACCTATGTGGTAATTCATTGGCACATTTTTTTTCCCCAAAGGGGATAATTATACATTTCTTGGCATTAAGCTTGAGCCCATGGCTCTGGCACCAAGCATCTGTTTCTGTAAGGCCCTTTTGTAGAATATCCACATCATTTGGAAATTCAATAATGGCTCCCAGTTTGCAGTCATCTGCAAGCTTTGTTAGCCAAAGTCCCTTAGTGTTGGCCTGTACTTCAGAGAAGTAGATGCCAAACAAGAGCGGTCCCAGGACTGAATCTTGAGGTACTCCATTTGTCACTTGCCTGGAGCTGGATTTGGAGTCGGCTACTTTTACAGTCTGGGTTCTGTCAACAAGCCAGTTGGCAACCCATCAAGTGATGTAGGGATTTATGCCCAGCTTAGTAAGTTTACCTATGACTCCAGAGTGGGGGATGGTGTTGAATGCCTTGACAAGGTCCAGATAGGCTGTGTCGACCTCCTTACCCTTGTCCACAGCTCTAGAGACTGATTTGAAGAAGTCAATCAGGTTCAGGAGACAAGATCGGCCCTTCACAAACCCAAACTGGGTGGGGTTCAGTGTTTGAAGGTTGCCAATGTCTTTGTTTATAAGTTCCATGATAATGTGTTCCATGCCCTTGCAGATCAGGTTTATCAGACTGATGGGACGGTAGTTCCTGGGATCCAAGGTGGATCCCCCCTTGTGGAGTGGGATAACTGTAGCTGTGCACCACTCAGTGGGCATGAAGCCTGAGGGGAGGCTATGATTAAACATGACACTTAGGTGAGGTGCCAGTTCATTTTGTAGTTCATGTTGTGCACAGCCCAGGATGTCATCCGATCCCGTGTATGCTGTATGCTTAGCTTTGGAGAGTGTGTTTTCTACCTGTGTGGCCGTGATTACCAGAAATTGGCAATGTTTTGGTATTGGGATAAGCCCTTTAGGGGGTGAGAGAGTGGTGAAGTTGGCACTAAGTCGATCTGCCAGGATATTGGCAATATCCTTGGGATCAGTATATTTGCCAGTCTTTTGTAGCTCAGAGCAGATCTAAGCATTGCCATTTAGATTCTTGACATAACTATAGAATGCCTTGTGGTTGTCTTTGGAATCTTTGGCAATTTTATTTTTGTAACTAGCTTTGGAGGATTTTATGAGGGATCTCGACTTTTTACTGAGGCTGGTAAGGGAGTTTTTTGCATCCTGGGATTTTCCTCCTTTCTGCAACAGTTTCTTTCTTCTGTTGTATAGTTTGTTTATGGCAGGGGACCACCAGATTGACTTCCTTTTTTTTGGAGGAGAGTGTCTCGGTTCTATTTGGGATGGCATGATTCATGCACGAGTGGATGTGCTCATACAGTGCTTTAGTTTAGGATTCAGCAGTCGAACTTTCAGCTCCTATCTACATGGGTGCCATGAAGTTTGTCACTTCTGACTTAAGTAGCATGAAGTTGGCTTTGGAGAAGTTTTTTTATGGAGGTTTCCTTACTGGGGGATGGGGGTGGGATGTGGATGTCAAGGGTGATTTCCTTATAGTCAGACCTGACCAATGAGGGGCTGACCACTGGTGTGGAGCATCTATCTCCCATGATGGTAATGACCAGGTCTGGGATATTGGAGCCCCTGGTGGGACAATTAATTAGTTGATCCAGGGCGTTGGAATTTATGAATTCCAAGAAACGTTGGGAAAAGGTGTTGGTACCCGAGTAGTTTTCCCAGTTAATGGCAGGGTAATTGAAATCACCCAGTATTAGGGTGTTTGGTTGTATCTTAATATTTTCCAGATTGTTTTGAAAGATGTAGTGAGATTCTTTTGGCATGGTGGGGGATCTGTTGCAAGCTACAATTTGGATTGCAATCTTACCTAGTTTTAGTTGCACCTAGAGAATTTCAGATGCATTGTGTTGGGTAACTAGCCTGGAGGTGTGAATATCCTTGGTGAATATGGACACTCTTCCACCTTTAGTGTTTCGGTCTTGGTTTGGTGGCTGAAAAGTGTGGTAAGAGTTGTAGCATGGTATTGCAGAGGTGTTCTCTGGAGTCTTGAACCAGGTCTCAGTTACTGCACGGATATCGATGTTCTCCATTTTTAGGAGTGCCTCGAGAGAGTGCATTTTGAGGTTTAGACTTCTAGCATTGAGTAGCATTACCTTCAGATTTTGCATGTTTGTATCTGTTACGGTGGTGGTTTTGTCCTTTGAACCTTGCCTAAAAAGGCACTATAAGGGTGGCAAGAGCTTTAGTCAGTAACCTGAATCCCAGGGGTGACAGGTGCAGACCATCTCTGGCAAAGCATTGTGGTTTGTCGATCATGTTGTCCCAGGCAGACAGATACTGGATCCCCTTTGAATGACACCAAAAGCTTAGCCAATTGTTGAAGTCAATCATTTTGTCCTTATACTGTGGTATCATTCTGGGCGAAGGCAGGATGCTACTCAGGGATAGGGTCATACCTGCCTAGGCCACATGATCCGAGAACTCTTCCATGTCTCTTTTCATGTAGTCCAGGGAGGTACATCTCAAGTCATTCCCTCCAGCATGGACAATGACAGAGTCTTATTTGTACTTGTGGAGTGACTTGAGTGCATGCGTTGTGTGGCGGATCCTGGCACCCGACAGGCAGCTGACTGTAATTTTCTCCTTGCTCAGCCTGGTGAATGGGACATCAGTGTTCCTAAGTATAGAGTCATCTATGATGAAAGTGTTGGGTACATTGTCTTGCCTTAGGGGCTGTTGATGGGCGTCACACTGGTGTTGCAGTATTTAGCCCCTCATGTGTACATGGAAAATAATTTTTTTTTTCCAGCCAACATATAGTGAAATTGTGGTGTTAGAAGACAAGACAAACACAATCCTGTGTACACTCTTAGTATTTAAAGCAAAACCAGAAAACATTCATCTCACTGAAGTAGCATTGCCTCTTTTTACTCTCTTTAAGAAGTGTATCCAAATGAGTCTTCCATGTACAATTAAGGTGCATCTTAGCAGATTATGAAAAATACCAGGCAAATGTCAACAGCCTTCCACAGATGCCGTTTTATTTTATTATTTTTTTAAGTTAGCATTATTTTGCCTGTTTATTTGTCTTTCATCTAAATTGAAGTGGTTCTTGAAACTTGAGTCTGGCTTTGCACAATCTGATTAACAAATCTGATCCAGACATTTGTGGTTATACTTTCTGGCAATAGAAAACTAGCAAAAAAATTATATTTATTTTGTACTTGATTAGCAGTCAGATACTCCTCAGGATTCATGAATGATCGTGTAGGTTTCGCACGAAGCCTACATGATGTTAATGTGTTAGTGCGATGAACAGCAGTGCCAACTGCATATGCATGCTGCTCATCATACATACAAGAACACAAGCATGTTTTCATGGGCACCAACATTGTTGGCAGCCAGGAAAACTTGTTGAAGTGTACAAGCACACACACAGTAAACAAACACGCTTGCTTATGGGCAAACCTGTACTGATAACATGAACAGCTACATAGGGAAATAATGTACCAAGCAGGGAAAGTGTACAGAGTGCAATGTGCATGTAAATGAAATGTATGAATGCAGAAATAAGTAACAGGAGAGGGTAAATGACAAGAGCAACTACAATAGATGGGTTACCAGGCAGAGAAAAGTGTACTGAGGACAATGTGCACACAAATCACAGACTTTTATACAGAAATATGTAGAGGGAGGGAAAATGTTCAAACTGTATTAAGATAATTGATTTAAAGGTGCCTATACCACAAAGACTATTTCATAATAATAAAATTGTGCAATATATATATCATAATAATTAATGCTGATCACGCTTCCTGAGCAAATGTAGGTAAATAAAAACAGATATGATATTATAGGATGTGATAGTTACACAAATTAACAATGTAAAAAAGGACATAGGAAATACCACTAACATGCTGAGTTGAGATAACAATGAGCAAGGATAGTGCATACATTATTGGATATTTGCATAGTGTGCATTTCTTCAGTATAACATGTTGGAAAATACAAATGGCTCAGAAGCCACAATCTCCTTTTGCAAGACTCTAACCCATGCAATCAGTGTTACCACTGAGCTATGTATTAACTGTGTACACCACAGAAATAGACCTAGCACATATATGAAGAGGATCACCCTTGAAGGGAATTATGCACTTCAATATTCTAATGGTTATGCATCCTATATGTAGTGTGTGTGGTGATAAAAATGTGGGAGCAAAGTGTGACATACATAACACTGTTACATAAGGCACTCCTGCCTGACACAGTTGCAAACACAGCACTATTTGCCATGTATTCTACAGAGCTGTGTACTGTTGGCATCTGCCACAGGAGGTAGCAATGGATATGGTTACAAACAACTGAAACTAATGTGTGAATTAAGAAAGCATTCCTGATAATGAATGTCATATCAGCATGTCAGACTACTGGGGGCAAATAAATGAGTATGCTCGTGTGCCCAAAGTTGTGGTATTTTTGTCCAAATACCACCCAAGAAATGGAGCACACGTGTACACAATAGTACTCAATGCATGTGCCACAGTAGAAGTCTCAGCATGATATTGGCAGAACAAAGGTCTGCTGTCATGAAATTCAAATCTACATTCACATGCATTTGTGCAACATATCAAGGGATAAGACTGATGTCATGTAATGGTTGCGTGGTGTCAGTACAGTCATACAAAATGAATCCTTATGCTAGAACTGAACATTAAGCTGCACAATTCCTCCAACTAACAATATGGCTATTAATCACAGGAGTCACTGTGGAACTATAATCACAGCTGGTGAACTCCAACTATGTGAAGTCATTAGATGAGCTGTTCTTTAGTTCCCCATAACGTTTATCTGCTAAAATGGATGGGGGAGGCCTATAAAGCCATGGAAAGGATTATCAAGGAGATGATCAATAGAGATATAGTAAACCTCCAGACATTGGACCCAACCCAGTTTGGTTTCATCAATAGCAGATCATACCTACTCAACCTGGTGGACTTCTTTAAGAAGGTCACCAGAGCAATGGATGAGGACAAAACCGTTCACATTGCCTACCTTGACCTGGCCAAGGCATTTGACACAATACCCCACTTGGGCATTATTGACAAACTCAAGAAGTTAGGTGCAAACTCGTATGTCACCCTGTGGATAGCCAAGTGGCTCACAGACAGGACCCAGGAAGTTAGAACTGGGGAGTCCACCTCTACACAGAGGCCAGTCACAAGTGAAGTCCCTCAGAGATCAGTCCTTGGACCACTCCTTGTTGGCATTTACTTTTCAGAAGTCAAGGCCAATGTCAGTGGTCTCTGGCTATCTAAATTTGTAGATGATTGCAAATTAGGAGCTGTCATTGAAACTCACACTGGCACAAATTTTCTCCAGGACGGGCTGACACAGAAAAACAACTGATTTCAGAGCCATGGACCTAAACTAAATGCCATGAAATGCATAATAGTATCCTTTGGGAAGTCATCCATCCCTGGTAACTATCATGTTGACAACGCACCCCTTAGAGCTGACCCAGTAGTCAGGGACTTAGGGACACACACAGGTAATAATCTAGCCTTTGATCATGATGTGTCTACAGTGATGAGGAAATCATTCTATGTTGTGTATCTTATAAACAAAGTTATGGCATCTAAGTCCAAGGAAGTCATTGTTCCACTGTATTCGGCATTCATCAGACCTATCATTGAATACAATTTCCCCTTTGGTATGCACCTAACCAGGCATATCTAACAACTGAAACATCCACAGAGGTTCCTCACTAAAACACAGGGCATAAGTAATATATCCTATGCAGAAAACCTCACTCTGTCTCCTACAGGCTTTTAAGGGGAGATCTATGCCTGGTATACAGGACATTGTCAGACCCCAGTCTGATGGACCTCCTGCATATCCACAAAATAAACAGCACCAGAATTACTCATTTTAAATAATTAAACTTGCCCGTGATATAAATAGGAACTGCTGGACAGATAGGTATGTATCCCAGAGACTACCCTGTCTATGGAACAGGCTCCTCATCTATGTGAAGCAGAGTTCCTCCCTAACCCAGTTCAAGTACAACTTAGACAATTGGATGGGAAACCAGAAATTCATCCCTGGTTTGGCCTATTTCTCTAATGAACACAGGTAACCTGCAAATGGTTCATCTCACAGGCCCATGCTTACACTTATCAAGGGTATCAGAACTTGTCAGAGATTTGGAATGCATGGCTAGGCTTAAAAAAGGCCCTTGTGGTCATTAGCCTATGAACCTATGAACCTCTGCCACTGCATATGTACACAGTACAATTGGGGGGAAGTCATTCCTGCAGAACAACTAAGGACAGAAATGATTACAGTCACTCAATGCTGGTTTGGAACACTTGCCTAAGCACTGAGAAAAATAACACCATAGTGAGATAAATGAATGTGTCATGACATATGTGCACTGCCAATTGTCATATTTGTGGTTATGCGAAAGCATTACATCATGTGTATGAATCATGGAGTAGGTGTCCCTGTAATTACTTAGAAATAATCTTATGTATGTCAGACAACATTGCCTGATGATAGGTATACCCAAGCATACCTGTGGCCCCCTGCTGTTGTCACTGTGGCTGAAGAACAGCAATTATATACAGTTGGGATATAGTCCCATATTGGAACACATGCCTTACTTAGACAACACACATTACATTGTCTCATCTTCTCAGTCCATAAGAGATGTCTCACTACAACTGTTATGGAATGAGAATCTACTCAAATGACACCATCATTCTTCAATATAGTCTTTCAAGAGGAAATGTAGAATAAACTCTTGTAATAGGCAATAGCTACACATGAACATAGCATATGGGTGACAGCACTGTTAACATGCACACTGACTCTAAGCAGTGACGTTGGGATTTGAACAATATATTTAACATCACAAGGTTTGCTGAAACACAAGTGCAACTAGAGATTTATTTTACAGCTGTGACACTGCACCTTTCATTGGATGACATAACCATTGTGTATTACCTTGATGTTTCTGTTAAAAAGTGTTTTCTCAGCAAAATCACACTGTATAGATGTACCTCATATATGTATTTGCAGCCTGTTCTGCACAGTAAGAGTAAATAGCACACACTCGCAGAAGACAGTCATTATGGTATTCAGACTCTCTACCTATCTACCAAAAAAACCTACATGCAAGTACATTAGATGCACACACCACAGGAGAAGACTGACTGCGAGTGAGCCATATTACATCTTTGAAGGGATGACATCAGTTGTGTCAGCAAATGAGCTGTGTATGCAAAAAAAGACTTCTATAGCTATGTGGGTTTCTAAATGTTGTCACTACAAAGGGGTGTAAGACACTCTTGCATCCATTTCCATTCACAGACACACACACACACAGTCAAGACAATCTTACTGCTGTATTTGAACTCACTACCTATCTACTAATAGAATCTGCATATAAGTGTATTATAAGCACACACCACAGTAGAGGTCTGACTTTAATGGTGTGAGAGTGCATTATTGAAATGATGACTTCATCTGTGTGTTGCAAAAAGTATGAGTTTCTGAACAGAGTGAGACTGATCTGATCATTTTTGAAATTGAATGTTAATGTTATTTTGCATTTACTTACATGAAAATGTGTTATATTATGTTGTTTAAATGCACTGGTTTTACTCATTTACAAGCTATATCTCTTTAAGAAATGATTTCTGTTGATTGGGTGGGGCTATTTAAAGACTTGGGGAACATTCACTATTTGTTCTGATGAAGTCCTATGTGTTTGAGGATGAACGTGCGTAACATTTGGATAAAAAATTGTAAAATAATTTGGTCTTTCCTCTGTTGGTTCCTGTTTCACTGCACCATTTGTTGTTAACAATTGCTTTTTGTGCAGTACTGTCCTGGATTTTGAATTATCATTTGTAAGTGTCAGAGCTGCAGTATAGATGTAACTGTCCAGTATGAAGTGTCAATTAAACACATAGTTCATTGCATTTTACTAACCTGCATTAAGCAATTTCCATGTAATGAAGTAACATAATCCAGTAGCAATACCTACTTTTGTTCAAAATCTCTTCCTAAAGCACAATGCTGAAAACATTTACATGGATGCTGGCAATGTGTTAGCACATGTGTGATTATACTTTGAGGTATTGTACTTGGACCGTGATGAAGCAGTGCTCAGTGATGATCAGTGGTGCTCCCTGCCAACTTTTGTGTAAATAAGGAGCAGAGAGACAATGTTATTGTGGTTACATGTATAACAGATTTGTTTTATCATAAAATGTTGCAGATACATTTGTAGGTTGTATTATCTGTTTCACATGTTAAGGCCAAAGCCTAATACAAAAATAAATTGTTGTGCCTGCCTTCCTGCTTGTATGCCATTAGGCTTTGAGCGAACATGGTTCAGTGATAAAGGAAAAAAAGTGAACATTTTAATTTGGTTAGCCTTCTGTAGCACAAACAGGCTTACTGGCAAGGCACAGTCATCAGTGCTTTGGAGAGTACTGAGTGGAAATAATTCACCTATCACCTAGCTTTCTCTGTGGTACAAGATGTAAGCTCAGAGAGCTAAATGAAAAAGCAGAGTTGAAGCAGATTTCCAGTCCAGTATGCAGACCATTCAACAAAGGGTGACAGAATGGGATTGCTATAAATAATTTTGATCATGACTATAAGACTACATTAAGAATGACTATCATAAATATGTTGATTGCCTAAAGTAGTCAGTAATGCCTACTGAAATAATCCTTTACACCCACCATATATCAGACAGGCTTCAAGGGAAATCACAAGTTAATTGGGTATACAATGCATTGTAAGGCAAAAACTCACCACATTTTGCAGTCACACCTGAAATGCTTTAACATCACATACGACACTTGCTCATTGCCAGACCTCATGCGAATGATGGGGACTACAACTGATCAAACAAAAGGGGGCTAGACAGACACATAGGCAACACATTCGCTGGAAAGATAATTATAAAAACAAGCAGTAAGATTTTCACCTAATGCTGGTTTCAAACGGTCGTCAAGATGTAAAAGTAAGTCTATGACTTGATCTTTACATCAGCACCCCACAAAGGAAATTATACTTCACACATGTAAAACTCACACATTTGAAGGGACAGTGACAACATATTTGGCTAATGGAAGATGTAGGTAGTATTCTGCAGCAAAGTAAAGACAGTGTGAAAATGCCATAAGACGGAAGTTACATCCATGAGAATAATGAATGGTAAAGAGTGCAAAGGGGTGGGAGAGAAGGGGTGAATATAGAGTCTGATAGGAAAGGGTGCTGTTATGGGTCATTAACGCACATCTTTATGGTGTGTCCACAATATTCATCTGCCATGCTCTGTATCATTAACTGATGGCTCTGTGGATCAAGAAGCAGTAGGAGAGGTAAAACTTGATTATGACACGAGTAGAAGAAATCTGGCTTAATAAATCTTCATTATGGTCACAGATGTGTTTGCAAATGATTTTTCAAAAGTATTCAAATCTATTAATTAAAAGTCATAACTAGATAAATATTATGATATGTGTCATAAAACATACCATAGCAGTACAACACCACAGTAAGAAATAATGTGACATATATCTGGAATCAAATCCTTGATGCTATGGGCAAAAATGAATCTTCAGACAAGTGATTTATGTTAACACTCCAAAGTGGAAGTTGCAGTTTGCTACATCCAGTAGTCAAAAACCTGTTAGAGTAAATGTTTCCAAATATTTCCTTTACTCTGCCTTTACTTTGATTCCAATTGTACAGCATATTTAAGCACCTTTGCACAATCATAACTGTACTACTTTGGGTGGTAGCAACAACTAACCAGGCTTTGCCATAGAATATGAATGGCCATTCACCATTACTCAGCACTGGTGTGCAATGCCAAGATCCATGCAAATGCTAAGAGGGAAACAAGTTAAGGCTTTCTTATGGGCCATTTCTGGCCATGTTTGCTGTGTATGATTCTATTTTTTGACCAGATTAAAAGTGACAAAATGGAAAGTGGTAAAATCGGGGAGGATGGGCAAGCAAAGGGAGGACACAGGGGAAAGGACAGAGGAATTTACAGGAAGGTAGTGGGAGAGAACTATAGCTATCCACTTCCTCACAACATAAATGCAGACGTGTAGACAGAATTTGTTGAATTTGGACTGTCACCACACCAAGGGTAAGTGACAACAACAGAATACTGTTGTAGAGCCAATTGTACCAAATTAAGTATGACAACAAGACACATAGATGAAGCTGAGAGCTGTGTACGGGTCTTTATTTTTTGTGGGATAGGTGCCTGTTTTTTTTTTTTTACTTTCAAAGAGAGAGGAATGTTGAAGAAGGAGCTTAGGAAAGTGCGGATCAGGAATATTAGCATTAGGTAGCCTATCTACCAAAAGAGGAGTGGTTCCTGGCCAAGAAATTGTAGCTACTGGCCATTTGGGTAGTTTTTTTCCATCTCTTTCAACTTCCTGGTTTAAAAGCCGCACTTGCGCTTGTTTTCCACCTTTCCTGTAACTAGCCTAGTCCAGATACAGAGTTGCTGTATCCAGGACTGTTGGTAAGCTTCTGAGTCCAGCAAGCCTTTCTGTGTTGGAGGGAAGCGTTCTAGCTTATCAGTGGGAGTGGTAAGCACTAGGTAGCCTATCTACCACAAGAGGAGTGGTTCTGGCCCAGAAATTGTAGTTTATTGGCCGTTTGGACAGTTTTTCCATCTCTCTCAACTTTCTGGTTTTAAAGCCCATGTTTGAGCTTGATCCCCACCTTTCTCGTAACTAGTCTAGTCCAGGTACAGATTTGCTGTATCCAGGACTGTTTGTAAGCTTCTGAGCCCCCCAAGCCTTTGTGTTGGAGTGGAGCCTTCTAGCTTATCAGTGGGAGTGGTAAGTACTAGGTAGCCTGTCTACCACAAGAGGAGTGGTTCTTGGCCCAGGAATTGTAGTTTATTGATCATTCGGGAAGTTGTCCATCTCTTTCAACTTTCTGGTTTAAAAGACCACATCTGCACTTGTTTCCCATCTTTCCTGTAACTAACCTACTGGAAAGCACTAGAAAGCCTTAAACTGATACAAGCCTTCTAGCATAAAAGAGAGACTTTGAAGTGATTGAGTATCGGTTTTCTGTATTTTCTTGCTGTACTTAACTGTTTTCCACCTAAACTCTGATTTTCCAGCACTTATTGTGATTTAAAAGCTTGTTTTTTTTCACATATTGTACTTATTTGACTGCCTGCACTTTTAAAAACTTGTTTTTTGTTTAAATAAATTGTTTAACTGTTGTAGGCTACACACTAAAGTGCGAAAGCCTTTTCGGATCGCTTATAGTCGTTTAAAGCTGTTTTAAGTGTACTTTTTACTGTTTTTGCCTTATCTTTTCAAAAAAAATGTTCTTGTTTCCTGCCTTTCTAAGCTAGTATAGTTCAGTTTTCAGGCTAGTGCTGAATTCAGGGCTGTGTTACAAGTTTCTGAGTTGCACATACCTTACTTGGATAGAGGGAAGTTTTTCTGTTCACCTTTGAGAGAGGGGAACTTTGAGCAGCCATCTGCCCCTGGAGGAGTGGTTCCAGCCTAGAAGTTAGTAGTTTAAAAACTGCATTTGCACCGGTTACCTAGGGCTAAATTATTCCCGTCTCCACTAAGTCTCCTCTTTAGTTTTTCATTGAAACTAGTCTAACTTTCAACCTAAGCACTCAAAAAGCATCCTACAGTCCAGCACTTGCTCAGACCTAATAGCAAGCACTAATATACCCTGAAACTTGATTGCCCAGCAGGGCAAGGGTCTTTATCCACCCCTCACCAATCAAGCGACTAAGCAGCTCACCCTACTATTCAGGCATGACCAAAGGGCAACTCCAGGTGTACTCTCCAGTCCAGCTGGTGAACCTGGGTATCCTGAGGCAATGTTACAACTGCCTCATGTACACAGACAGCCCTCTCCTCTTACCACAAAACACTAACATATGCGAGAGATGCAATTATACAGCCAAACTGGAGGCTAAGGTCTCTCCACCCAAGATTGGAACAAACAGTCATGAGGAGAAGGTTAACACTTGCACCACACCTCCAGCCTCACATAGACCTACTAAACCAGCACTGGCAAAAAATATACATAAATACACAAAATCATACTCGGAGGCTTTAAATAAAAACCTGCAAAAGCATCAGAGAGCTCCAAAGCAGACACCCAAGAAACTTGCACCTCCCATCACTAACCAGACAACATATAAAACACAAAATCAATGTGCCACACAATCACAGCCCTTAAGGTGAAATAACATACCTAACACACTAGTAATAGGTGACTATAGTCAGGCACACTGACGCCCCACTCACTAGGCTGCACAAGGAGAAGGTTACTGTTAGCTGTGTGTCAGGAGCCAGAATCTGCCACATAACACAAGCACTCAGGTCACTCCAGAACAAGTACAAATATAACTCTGTCATTGTTCATGTTGGTGTGAATGACCTGAGATGTACCTCCTTGGACTACATAAAAATAGACATGGAAGAGCTCTCTGATCATGTAGCCCAGATGGGTATGACCCTGAGTAGCATCCTGCCTCACCAAGAATGATACCTCAATATAAAGAAAATAATCAATTTCAACAATTGGCTAAGCTTCTGGTGTCATTTAATGGGGATCCAGTGTCTGTCAGCCTGGGATGACATGCTCGACAGGCTGCGTTGCTTCACAAGAGAAGGCTTGCGCCTGTCACCCCTTGGCTTTCGAATACTGGCCAAGGCTCTTGCTGCCCCCATAGTGCCTTTTTAGGTAAGGCTCAAAATTCAAACCCACCTCCGTAAACAGCACAAGTAAAAAAGTGAGAGTTATGCTACTCAACACCAGGAGTATAAATCTCAAAATGCATGGGCTCGAAGCACTCCTAAGTATGGAGATCAACAACTGTGCAGTAACTGAAACCTGGTTCAAGGCTCCAGACAGCACTCCAGCACTACTGGGCTACAACTCATACCACACATTTTGGCCACAGAACACAAACCGAAACACAAAAGGAGGGGGTGTATCCATATTCATCAAGGATACCCACACCTCCAGGTTAGTGGCACAGCATGATACCTCTGAGATAATCCTTGTGCAACTAACATCGGGCAAATCTGCAATGCAAATTGTGGTCTGCTACAGATCACCCTCCATGACCCAGGACCAGCACTCCACCTTTCTGGAGACACTGGAAAACATGAAGGCCCTACCGAACACCCTGATATTGGGCGTTTATACCCTACCATAAACTGGGAAAACTACTTGAGTACAAACTCCCAGGCTCAGTGCTTCCTGGAATTTATCAACTCAAATGCCCTGGATCAGCTGGTAAACTCCCTTACCCAGAGGCCACAACATATTGGACCTGGTCATCACCAACATGGGCGATAGGTGATCCGCACTGGAGGTCAACCCGTCACTGGTTAGATCAGGCCATAAACTAATCACTCTGGATGTCCACACCCCACCACCACCTCCAACCAAGGAAACCACAGTGAAAAACTTTTCTAAAGCAAACTTCACCTTACCTAAGGCAGAGGTGGTAAGTTTTACAGCCCCCACGCTAAAGGATAACACTGCCCAAGATGCAGAATCCTTTACAATTGCACTCTATGAGCACCTACAAGGATGCATGGATCATGCCATCCCTAGCAAAACCAAGACTCACTCCCCTAAGAGAAGGAAACCAGTCTGGTGGACCCCTGAAATAAACAGGTTATATAACAAAAGGAGGAAACTAGTTCATAAAAAAAGCAAATCCCAAGAAGGAACGACATCCCTGATCAGTATCAGTAAGAAACTAAGGTCTCTCATAAAATCATCCAAGGCTAACTTTGAAAGAATAATAGCCAAAGATTTGAAAGATAATCACAAAGCCTTCTTTAGCTATGTCAAGAATCTAAGTGGCAACTCGCAGATATGCTCTGAGCTAGTGCAAAATAGAACAAAATATACTGAACCTACAGATATTGCCAACATCTTGGCAGATAGATTGAGTGCAAACTTCACCTCCCTCTCACCTTCAAAAGGGCCCACAACAATACCAGAAAAGTGTAGTGTCCTGGAAATCACAGAAGCACAGGTGAAAACAGCCCTTTCAAAAGCCAAAAACACAGCATCAATTGTGCCAGATGGTGTCCCAGGCTGCGTCTTGCACGAAGTACAGAACAAACTAACCCCCCACCTAAACACGTTGTTCAACCTCAGCATCTCCACAGGCTACGTGCCCATAGAATGGTGCACAGCAATGGTTATTCCACTCCACAAAGGATGGGCCACAACTGACCCTGGTAACTATCACCCCATAAGCCTGACTAGCCTGGTCTACAAGGCTATGGAGCGCATCATCATGGAACTCATTAACAAAGATATTGAGAACCTCCAAACACTTGACCCAACCCAGTTTGGCTTTGTTAAGGGCAGATCATGCCTACTAAACCTGATTGACTTCTTCAAGACAGTCACCAAGGCCATAGATGAGGGAAAGGTGGTTCACACAGACTACCTTGATCTTGCCAAGGCATTCAACACCATTCCTTACTCAGGTATTTTAGAAAAACTCACTAGCCTGAACATAAACCCCTATATCACAAGATGGGTTGCCAACTGGCTTACAGAGAGAACTCACACGGTAAGAATAGTGGGCTCCAGGTCCGACTCTAAACCATTCACAAGCGGTGTCCCACAAGGCTCAGTCCTGGGACCCCTACTGTTTGGCATATACTTCTTAGAAGTACAGGCAAACACAGGAGGACTATGACTAACCAAGTTCGCCAATGACTGCAAACTGGGAGCCATAATTGACTCTCTGGCTGACACGGACATCCTTCAAAAAGGCCTTACTGAGACAGGCATCTGGCGTCAAAGTCATGGCCTCAAGCTAAATGCCAAAAAAATGCATAGTCATCCTGTTTGGGAAAAACAAAACACCCACAAATTACAACATAGGTGGCATCCCCCTTAATACAGAAGAGGTAATAAGAGATCTGGGGACCCAGGTAGATAGTAATCTCTCCTTTGACAATCATATTGCTAAAGTAGTTAGGAAATCCTTCTAGGTGGCCCATCTAATTACTAAAGGGTTCGCATCTAGAAATAAAGAGGTTATAGTGCCCCTCTACTCATCACTCATCAGACCCATCATAGAGTACAATGCCCCATTTGGGATGTATCTCACAAGACACTTCCAACAGCGGGAAAGACCAGAAAAGCACCTCATCAAGAGGATTACTGTCCTCAAACATATGTCATATGCAGCCCGACTGAAAAAACTTTGGCTGTACTCAGTGGCATATTGCTTACTCAGAGGTGATCTCTGCCTGACTTACAAAGCCATGTCCAACTCAGAATTGATGGACATGCTCCACCTAAAGAAATCCAAGTCACTGCGAGCCACTTGCTCTAGTGAACTAAACCTCGCCAGAACAATAAATAGAATATGCTGTAGGGATAGATTCCTGTCACAGAGACACCCCATGCTTTGGAACAAAATTCCTAACTACATCAGGCAGAGCCCCTCACTAACACTCTTCAAGAGAAACCTTAACGAGTGGATGGGTAACAGAAAATACACCCCTGGGATCACTTCATTGGCTCTGCTTGACAGAGGCTCAGTTAATTAATCAATTGGGTGAAGAAAGCCGACACACTCTGGATAGGCTTATAAATGCCCTCGGGCAGATAGCCTAGTACCTACCTATGAACCTATGAACCTATATTGGTTAGGTGAGGAAGCAGGCACAGATATACTGGACATACAAGACAGACAGTGGACAAAAACAATTTTGGGGAACACTGTGATTGGGGAGAGGTAGGGGACATCAGAGGCACACCAGCATCAAGCCTAAGAACAGTGAGAATCTACTTCTCACCCCCAGAACTGTCATCCCTGTTTTCTGTCTAGTTTCACATGTCAATACTCAATGTGGCATTGTCCTGGCACTATAACATAGCACTTTATTTAGATGACTGATTTGGGCACTGAGGGCCCTTTCGATATCATACTAATATATATATATATATATATATATATATATATATATATATATATATATATATATATATTGTTAGCCAAAGACCTTTTGTGTTAGCCTGTACTTCATATAAATAGATACCAAACAGGAGAGGACCCAGGACTGAACCCTTTGGTACTCCACTTGTCACTGGTCTGAAGTCAGATTTGCAGTCTGCTACTTTCAGAGTGTGGGTTATGTCCATGAGCCAGTTGGCAGCCCATCTTGTGACATAGGGATTTATACCTAGTTTAGTGAGCTTATCTATAATTCCAGAGTGGGGGATGGTGTCAAAAGCCTTGGCGAGATCTAGATAATCTGTGTGAACCACCTTACCCTCATCTATGGCTTTGGTGACTGCTTCAAAGAATTCATTCAGGTTTAGGAGACATGATCTGCCTTTTACAAACCCGAACTGGTTAGGGTCCAGAGTTTGGAGATTACCAATGTCTTTTTTTATAAGTTCCATGATGATATGTTCCATGGCCTTGCAGACCAGGCTCGTCAGGCTAATGGGGCGGTAGTTCTCGGGGTCCATCATGGCTCCCCCTTTGTGGAGTGGGATAACCCTCGCAGTGCACCATTCAGTGGGCACAAAGCATAAATGTTAGCTATGACCAGAACAGTCAGGCCTCAGGATAACCTGCAGAATGTCAAACTGGTAGAAGCACTCTCTAATCTCTAAAGAAAAACACTGGTTTCCAGCCACGATTTAAAATAATGAAAAACATTTAATAATAAGTAAGAATGATTACAAAATTGAAAATCAGAAACTCTCAGTAAACATTAGGATTCAGTCACCAGAAATGCAAATCAACTGCAGGATAGAAGTCCATTATTCAAGAAAAACTCTTATCTTAATAAATCAATTTGATCTAATTAAAGAAATACTGTCCCTGATCTACTCTAAGATATAATAGCAAGCCCAAGGCAAGCTTACAATTTTCTTGGTGAGTTCTCTTCTTGGTGTTCACTGACTGCTCAGTACTTGAACATACTGCACAGCTTCACAGTCTTAACAGCCCTCAGCAGTCTCACCTGTTTCAACTGTCTAATTTCAAAATATAACAGTCAGCTGTAAAAAAAAAATATTATTTTTCTGTCTATCATCTGTTTAAATCATCTCCTAGCAACAAGGAACATTCCAATGATATCACTCACTACTCAGCTGATTCTCCACAGTTTTTACTTTAGAATTTCCCTCTCAAACACAATCAGTTAAAAGTACATCAAAGCAGTGATAGATTTTTTTAAGCATTCTATTTAAACAGGGAAAGACTCAACATTTTAAACTTATTTACATTTTCATAATCAGTCATGCTGGCATACAATAAAAGTTATTCTAAGAATATGTACTCTTACCAGACATGCTAACACAGATGACAGTTTTTCAGTTTCTTCACAATGACAAAAGAACATTTTAAGTCATATAAAATACCCTCTCCAAAAATGACAGAGAATTGGTAGGGTGAGACAAAAAACAAGAGAAATTAGATCCACAGCATTTCTCATGACTATATAATTTTAGAAAATCATCAGTTATGACTATACAGTCTGTATACCTTTCCCACATCCAGGTATGATGGGATAATCTTACTCTGTTGTACTATTAATCAATTGCATTGCATTGCTATGATATCATAAATACAGCTACTTATTTTGGTATTGCCATATTGCTTATAATTACAATAGTTATTAGGCTTACAGTAAAACCTGATGCATATGAACCCTGTACCTTTCTGAGACTGTTTAACCTCTTTTGGTATACCTCACTGTTTGATACAATGTCTTTAGCAGCTGTACAATGCAGAAGAACAGTAGAAGAGACTTGAAAGCATAATGAATAACAGTCTTGGCTGTCTACTGAATCCTATATAATGTAATACTGGCGGGTGAGTATATTTACACAGCTGGGAGGTTTCAGCAGTTAGAAACTCATCCTTCCATCAGCTAAAGTGGTCCTTCTTGTGCCATTTCAGATCACTATAGTGGTGATGGCAATTCTATCTAATGCATGGGACGACAGATGCACAGGAGACAGCCTTGTCTTATCTGTTTCAAACCTCTGTCTTTTACTGAGACCCAGTACAGTCTCTCTGCAGCAGCCAATGGCTGTAGCACCTATTTATTTATTTATTTACATTTGTTTACCAGGAAGATGAACTGGGCTGAGACGAGCCCATTTTCAGTGGAGACTCAGTAAGAAAAGCTCCACAGGAACAGTTATTTACAATACAATACTAACAGCAGCAGAATAACACAAGTCTTTGGAAGATATAGATTTAACAAGTGACTAACAGTGCATTGCAAATTCCAAAAGTAACAAATATGGTCTTATAATAGGTACTTTGTCTTAGTTAAGCAAACTAATTTAGCCTGTGAGTAGCTTAGGTTCTAATAACATAGTTTGAATATTAACAGCTTATGCGATCAGAAATTTAAAGCCTGTAACTTCGATATTTAGTTCAGTAGGTATTCATAGGAGGCTTAAGAAAGCTGTAGTGAAACAAAAGAATGAAAACAGTAAGTTGTATGTTGAGTTAAAGGTGAGAAGAGTGGAGGAAGAAGAAGTCAGGTTTTGTGAGGTGTATTATTGATGCATGTACATTGCCTTAAGGAGGAAAGATGATGCTTCAGTGTTTTTTGAAGGTAAACTTGAGTGCCAAAAAATCCTGGACTCCTCAAGGCCACACCTCTGTGTTCTAAATTTAGCATCATCATCTCCCTCACCAGCCATGGCAGCAGAAGTCAAGTAATAATTCTATGTCTGAATTGGCATGAAATTCAAGTCTTGAGTTTAACAGCTAGTACGCAAACATGCACAACCATGCCAACTGCATTTGCATAATGGAAAGCAGAAAGAGCCATTGGAAAAAAAAGAGGACAATTTAATATCAAACAGCAATGAAGGTGTTAAATATGGCAGTAAGATTTGCATGTGGAATGCTCAACTTAGTCACACCTTTTCACATGGTTGACATGGATATGCTTAATGGTTTAGCTTGTTATCCTTTGTATTTGGGAGGTTAAATAGGATGACTTGGCACATACCTTTTGGTGATTACATACTGTAAAAAGTTTGCTGTACAATGACAATCAAACCTATGGAATAAATAATGCAAAAACTTCAGGCAAAGTTATTATTTGACTGTGCTACAGGAGAACTCTCCTTCAACTATGTTCATTACAGATATACAGCATTCAATATGAATTGAGACACACTTGAGACAGGCCTGTAACTTTAATAAGTTCTGTGAAATGTATTCCCATGAAATAAGCAGCATTATTGTTTGTAAATGTATGTCAGATGGATAGACCCTAAAGAGCTGATTAATACAGGCTAGGGTGTGATACAGGCATACTTCACAACACATACTGTCCTAAACACAGAGTTGGGCTATGGGAGGAGTGAAGATTTTTTTTATTATGTCCATCATAGATATGCAACTGGATTTTAATGAATTATCATACTTATCCTGCTTAAACAATTATATACATAATAAACTGGGTTTCATAAGTAACTCATTAATGAGATATGCTACCTAGAAAATGTAGTTTTCAAAGCATTAATTAGACATTTCTTGCAATCAACGTAATTATGATTGCCATTTGTATGTAATGTTAACTTCATAATCAAAGTGTGGTTAGAATTTGCATTCTGACACCCTTTGTAAAAGTAAGAGTTATCTGGATTTTAACCCTGGATCCCCATTGTTTTGTTTCTAAAGTTATTGCATTTATACCTTGTGCCCCAGAGGTAAATACAAAGCAGGTTTGTGTTCTCCACTCAGTATTGTTCAGAGAGCTGATGCCTCCTCATCTCTGCTAAATTCTGAATTCCCTTCATGTAGTATAGATTTGAACCCCAGAACAACTCTATTATAGGTCCAAAGTCACTGCATTTACGGCTTGTGCCACAAAGATAGGTATACTTGATGTGCACATCACTCACTCATTACAAATACCATGCACTGGTGACATAAAGTGTTTGTGCTAATTGAGATTACAGAAATGAAATTGTTCACTCTTTCCTTCACCTGTGAGCCCAGTTTGTGCTCTGCTAAGCATGGCAGAAATTACAAAGGCAAATAAAAAAAGATAATTTATATTCCACACCACAAACCATTGGGACAAACTTGACTTGTGTTTCCATTCATCAACAGTTATACCATGAAAAAGACACACTCTTCATACATTACAAGCAACATGTGGTTTAAGATGGATTCAAACCCTACCTCCTTTTCTTGTTTCTTTAAACTCATCTCAGTTACCCTGTGTGCCACAGTGATACTTAGGCAAGATGTAGAATTTATTATCAAAGAGCATCTGTGCTACTCTAAAATGCACTAATGATGACATTCCAAATTACATTTCTCAGTTTACAACTTGGGCAGTGGACTCTCATTCACTGTACTACCTGATCATATGCTCAGGATTTGAACTCTCAATTCAGTGCAATAACAACATACACTCAGTTGTGTTTTTATCCATATTTGCCACTAACACAGGTTTAGAGTAGTAATCAGAAAATGTACATACCTACAGATCTGACTTAGAAGACTTTCAAATTATAGGTCCAGCAGTGGACAGATTAGAAATGTCCCTTCCTCATTTGCTTGAACATGTCTAGATGAATTAACCGATGGGTGGGTGTGCGTGATTTGGTCATGAGAAAGGATGGATATGTGTGTGTGTGTATATATATATATATATATATATATATATATATATATATATATATATATATATAAATATATATCCATTTTCAACTCCTTTTTCCTATTTTGCACATGGGGTCAGGGTGTCACTTCAGCAATGACAATCATCTCAAGCCAAGGTTTACACTACCAGGTCGCTAGCCCTGCCACAGTAGTTCATTGGTACCAGTCATTCGCACACACACTCACAGCTATGGCCAATTTAAAGTGTCCAATCCACCTACTGCATGTCTTTGGAATGTGGGCTGAAAATTGACCACCTGCAGGAAACCCAAACGACCACAGGGAGGAAATGCAGACTCCACACAGAAGGCACCCCAGCCAAGAATCAAACTGGAGAACATCTTATTAGATATACATACATATATATATATATATATATATATATATATATATATATATATATATATAGATATAGATATGTATATATATTTTTTCCCCAAACGAAGAGACCTGTACAGTCTAGTTCCTCTGCCATTTCTGCCTTGTTTCAAAAATAGAGCTAAAAAGTATTGCTTTATTTATCTTTACAATACACTTGCAAGTAACATTTTTTGCATCAATATGAATCGTTTTACATTAGAAACAAAATACAGCAGTCCATGTATCAACTAAAAGAAATATGTTTGCTGAGACTGATAGCTGTCACCCAGTTTGTATCATTCTTTGCTACTGAAAGCATTACCCCATTATTGCATCTTTCAGAAACTTCTGTAATCTTGAATTGATCTAGAGATATCAGTTGGCGGGTATTTTTAAGGTTCTTCCTTCTGATGTTATGTATTTTTATTTAGTTATTTGTCTTTTGGCAACTGAAAAAGTCCAACTGAGCCACTGACTGAGCAGGCCAGAGAAAAAAAGCTCCACAACATATTCAAGAAGATTTAATTAGTTAATGAGTAATTATATACGAGGGGAGAAAAGCCCCACACCAGATTAAATATTTAGCAAGTTTGCTGTACTGTTCCTATTGCTGGCTGGGTATATCTTGTCTTGCTACTAAAGTCTTGTACTAAATAACATACTGCAGTAAAATAAATTCCCTTTTTCCTGAAGAACATAATGGACTATGATGTGTGTTTCAGTTATTAAGCCAGTGGAGGTAGGGATATGGATAAGTTGCAGGCTAATCTCTGTGATATAAATCTATGTGATACATCTGGGATATACATACTGGCATTTTTTAAAATGTAAATATGTTTGCTGCATTTGGGACACAGCAGTCTTTTTTTGAAATAAAATGTATGTGCTGCATTTGGGATATAGATAGCAAACATGTTTTAAAATGTAAATCTTTGTGCTGCATTTGGGATATAGATGGTTGCCCAATTTAGAAATATGAATTTCTCAGAAAACATTAAACTAAAGAGTGTCAGATTTTGTAGTCTGCTTTCTTGAATAATGCACTATGTTACAAAACTGCACTTGAATATTCTACTTTAGGATGCCACTCTGTCTTGGAATGTAGTTGGGTCCTGCTTGGAATATAGTTGGGTCCTGCTTGGAATATAGTTGTGACCTTCTTTCTATGCAATCTTCTACACCACTTTCAGCAGGTCTTTCCTTACGGGTTCTGTACAAAGCAAATAGTAATGGAGGAGATAAAGCCCCTAAATCAGGAACAATTATTAAATATAACTCTAACTGCTCTAGTAAATAATTATAAATATTAATTAATATTATTTAATATTACTCTAAGATTAAAAGTTAAAGAGACAAAGTCTTGCATTTTCTGAACAATATCAAACTATGACTGTAATACTCAATAACTTAAGCCTGGAGACAAACACTTTCCACAAAAGAGCTGTACATTATAAATGAGCAGAACACAGAAAGTCATTAGCTTGCTTTGCGAACATTCTTTGTATACACTAAAAGAAGAATTACATCAGTTATGCAAAAATGATATGGGTAGTTCTGCAGGCTTGAATGACTATACATACCCTGGAGCAACATGTTGAAGTAAAACACTGTAGTCACTTCATTTTTTTTCACTTTCCTCACAATGAAGTACTAAGAGGTGGGAACAGAAACTGGCTGTCTTTTTGGTGTAGGGGTATAGAGTCATCCTTATGTGAAAGCACAGTCATTACATGATGAGCAGTAAAAAGGCAGTGACTTGTTGGCAGGTGCTGTGAAGTGCACATATGCAGCCAGCAGTATCATTCTCAGATATGGTAATAGGTCTGTCTTAATTTTCTTCTTATGGTTAGACATCAGAAGTGTATAGAATGTGTCTATCATGTAGGGTTGGCAGGTAAGGTATGCAAAGAAATATATGTACAGGACTGTATATGATGTACTTTGCTGGAGAGGTCATCTTTGTCCAACGGCAATGTGGCCATTATATTTCTGATGATTTTATAATCAAAGTTTACGTGCTATCTAAAAATGGCCACATTTCACTGGTCCACTATTACGTGTCTTGTACACATGTCCTTAAGAGGAAAACATCATAGGTGTGCACATAAATTGGTTGTCTTTTTGGGGATATGGGTAGACAGGCACTCAGTATATCAAAGCACTGACATGACAATGACTGGTGAATGATATAGCTTGTTGGGACTTGGGAGGGAGTATATCTACAGTCTAGTAGCAGCAAGGTTAATTATATTCCTGTGGCTTTTACTTCACAATGATTTATCAGATCTGTATAGAATGAAGGCATTTTGAGGGGGAGTGTGAAAGCAAAAGACATCTATTGACTTTTAAAGAAGTACTGATGCACTTTATTGGCAGGGCAGTATCTGCTCAAACAGCAGTGTGGCCATTATATATGTGAAGATTTCACAGTCAAATGGGCACATTGCTTACGGACAGTATATTTTATAACATTGCTTGTTAATAGAAGTCTTTCAATCTTTTTTATTAGAAATTTCTTTAGGGAAACTGATATATGACCTCCTAAGAAATCCAGTGTAATCCTCCTTACCCATGTCTTTTACATCATATCTAATTTGTGTTTGCCACATATATTGCACATGAACTGTTTGCATACTCTAAATGTTTTATATTTGAAATGTAATATCATGTATAATGTCACCACAGAATAAATACCTGTTTTATCTTTGTATAGTTTCACAACAGAACAATCACCTGTTTGTATCAAGATGTCTTAGGAAATATCCATGCAATATATCTACTTAAAAAAACTTTAAATGTACATCCACTCATGCATGGATCGTGCCATCCCAAATAGAACCAAGATGCTCTCCTCCAAAAAAAAGGAAGCCAATCTGATGGTCCCCTGCCATAAACAAACTTTACAACAAAAGGTAGAAACTGTTGCAGAAAAGAGGAAAATCCCAGGATTCAAAAAACTCCTTACCAGCCTCAGTAAGAAGCTGAGATCCCTCATAAAATCCTCCAAAGCTAGTTATGAAAATAAAATTGCCAAAGATTCCAAAGACAACCACAAGGCATTGTATAACTATGTCAAGAATCTAAATGGTAATGCTCAGATCTGCTCTGAGCTACAACAGAATGACATTAAATATACTGATCACAAGGATATTACCAATATCCTGGCAGGTCAATTCAGTGCCAACTTCACCCTCCTCTCACCCCCTAAACATCCCATCTCAATACCAGAAGATTGCCAAAATCCGGTAATAACAGCCACACAGGTAAAAAAAGCACTCTCCAAAGCTAAGAATACAGCATCCATGGAACCGGATGACATCTCAGGCTGTGTGTTACATGAACTACAAAATGAACTGGTACCTCCCATAAGTGTCATGTTTAATCATAGCACTCACCTCAGGCTTCGTACCCATTGAGTGTTGCACAGCTACAGTTATCCCACTCCACAAGGGGGAGTCCACCTTGGATCCTGGGAACTACTGCCCCATCAGTCTGATGAGCCAGATCTGCAAGGCCATAGAATGTATTATCATGGAACTTATAAACAAAGACATTGGCAACCTTCAAACACAGGACCCCACGAAGTTTGGGTTCGTGAAGGGCCGATCTTGTCTCCTGAACCTGATTGACTTCTTCAAATCAGTCTCCAGAGCTGTGGACAAGAGTAAGGAGGTCCACACAGCCTATCTGGACCTCACCAAGGCATTTGACAATATTCTCCACTCTGGAATCATAGATAGACTTATTAAGTTGGGCATTAATCCCTACGTCACTTGATGGGTTGTCAAATGGCTTACTGACAGAACCCACACTGTAAAAGTAGCCAGACAAGTGACAAGTGGAGTAACTCAGGGTTCAGTCCTGGGACCACTCTTGTTTGGCATCTACTTCTCTGAAGTACAGGCCAACACTAAGGGACTCTGGCTAACAAAGTTCACAGATGACTGCAAACTGGGAGCCATTATTGAATCCCAAATTATGTGGATACTCTACAAAAGGGCCTTACAGAAACAGATGCTTGGTGCCAGAGCCATGGGCTCAAGCTCAATGCCAAGAAATGTATAGTTATCCCCTTTGGGAAAAAACAGGTACCCGTGAATTATCACATAGGTGGCAGTATACTAAACACTGAAAGTTTGATAAGAGACTTAGGGACGCAGGTAGACAGCGGTCTCACCTTTGAAAACCAAATCACCACAACAGTCAGGAAATTCTTCTATGTGTCACACCTCATCACTAAGGGCTTTTCATCCAGAAAAAAGGAGGTCATTGTCCCACTGTACTCATCCCTCATTAGGCCCATTATAGAATACAATGCCCCATTTGGTATGTACCTCTCAAGACATCTGCAACAACTGGAAAGGCCGCAGAAATACCTCAGTAAAAGAATCACAGGCCTAAAGCAGATGCTTTACGCTGACCGCCTTAAAAAACTCCAGCTATACTCTGTGGCATATCATCTACTCAGAGGCAATCTCTGCTTAACATACAAGGCCATGTCAAACCCAGAGATGTTGGACATGCTACACTTAAAGAAATCCCAATCCCTCAGAGCCACAAAAAAAAAAAAAAAAAAAAAAAATCTTGTTTTCCCGCCTTACTGAACTAGAATAGTCCAGTCTTCAGAGTTTGCTGATCTCTGGGCTTTGTCTTGGTTCCTGTGCTATTCCATTTCCTTATTTGGATAAAAGGAAGCGTCTTTGTTCACCAGTGGGAGTGGGGAGCACTGAGCGGCCTGTTTGTCCCTAGAGGAGTGGTTCCAGCCAGTAACTTGTAGTCTATTGGCCATTTTGGGTCAATTCCTAGCTCTTTTCAGCCCCCTGTAATAAAGCCCGCTTTAGCACGCTTTATCGCTTGTATTCAACTCAGCACAGCTCCTCGTGGTGTCCTGCAGAGTTCTACAAGCAGCAGAGAGCAAAAGAGTAACTTTTTCCTGATTTAAGTATTTTTTTCTGGCTTTTTGATTATTTACTGCTTAGCGACTGCATTTTTGCCTGTTTATACAGCTCTGCATTCTATTTAAACTGTTTTTGTGTTGATTAACTGTTTTGCACTTTTAAAAAGTTATTTGTTGCTTAATTTTACCTGTAGGCTAACACACTCAAGTCGCTAGCGTTTAAAAGCATTTATAGCATTTACTGTCTGTTTTCCCCGTTTCCTGCAAAAAAATCTTGTTTTCCCGCCTTACTGAACTAGAATAGTCCAGTCTTCAGAGTTTGCTGATCTCTGGGCTTTGGCTTGGTTCCTGTGCTAGTCCATATCCTTATTTGGATAAAGGGAAGCTTCTTTGTTCACCAGTGGGAGTGGGGAGCACTGAGCAGCCTATTTGTCCCTAGAGCAGTGGTTCCAGCCAGAAACTTGTAGTCTATTGGCCATTTTGGGTCAATTCCTAGCTCTTTTCAACCCCCTGCTATAAAGCCCGCTTTAGCGCGATTTCGCGTGATTTAGCGCGGAGTTGCCCATAGAGCACCATTGGGCAGCGCCGGTTAAACAAGGTTAAACTATTTCTGGCTCCGTAAAGTCTGCTCTTCAATTTTTTCCTTAGAACTTCTCTACTTGCAATCTAAACAGTCTATTCTCTATCTCAAAAGCTCAGCACTTGCTCCTAAAACATTTTTATATAGGTAAAGTACTTGTATACTAAACAAAGTACTACATTAGCCTAGAATCCCCTTGAGTACCCATTTCCCTATAGGTCCCTTCTGACTCGGTTACACAGCAAACTTTTTCACTTTTTCTAGCATGTCGATGGGTCAGTTGCTAGCGTCCTCTCCTGTTCAGCTGGTGAATCTGGGCATCTTGAGGCAATGTTACAATTGCCTCATGTACACAGACAACCCACTCCTTCTCCCACAAAACACAAATACATGTGAGAGATGCAACTATATAGCCGAACTGGAGGCTGAGCTCTCTCAACTCAGGACTGGCAAGACCAGACAGGAGGAGAAGGAAACCACGCACACCACAAACCCAGTTTCACATAGAACTATCACAACTGCAAAACAAACACATAAACACACAAAGACATACTCGGAGGCACTGATCAAAAATCTACCAAAACTACAGAGGCCTCCAAAGCAGACACCCAAGCAACTGCCACCTCAAGACATAAGACATGCAACACATAGTTCTCAAAGTCAGTGTGCTAAACAGTCACAGCCCTTAAGGCCAAACACAATGCCAGACACACTTGTTATAGGTGACTCCATAGTCAGACACACTGATGTCCCACTCACCAGACTGAACAAGGAAAAGATCACAGTAAGCTGCCTGTCAGGCGCTAGAATCCACCACATAACACAAGCACTCAGGTCACTCCACAGCAAGTACAAGTATGACTCAGTCATTGTCCATGCCGGTGTGATCGACCTGAGACATACCTCCTTTTACTACATGAAAAGAGACATAGAGGAGCTCTCAGATTATGTAGCCCAGGCCGGTATGACCCTGACCCTGAGCAGTATCCTACCCTCACCAAGAATGATGCCACAATACAGAGACAAAATGATCAGCTTTAATAATTGGCTTAATTACTGGTGTCATTCTAAGGGGATCCAATGTCTGTCTGCCTGGGATGACATGCTTGACAAGCCACGCTACTTCGCAAGGGACGGCTTGCACCTGTCACCGTGGGCTTCCGGATATTGGCAAAGGCTCTTGCCACCCCCATAGTGCCATTTTTAGGCAAGGCTCAAATGATAAACCTACCGCCCTAGAAAACAAAAATGGAGAAAAACCAAGGGTAATACTGCTCAATGCCAGAAGTCTAAACCTCAAGATGCATGCCCTCGAAGCCCTCCTCAGTATGGAGAACATCGATGTCTGTGCTGTGACTGAAACCTGGTTCAAGGCTCCTGAGAGCACCCCAGCACTATCAGGTTATACCTCATATCATGCGTTCCAGCCCCAAAATCTGGACCGAACCACAAAAGGAGGGGGAGTATCCATATTCATAAAGGATACCCACACCTCCAGGTTAGTGGCAATGCACGAAGCATCGGAGACCATCCAGGTGCAATTAACCATAGGTAAAACTGCCCTACAGTTTGTAACATGCTACAGACCACCTTCTCAAACTCAGGAAACCCACACAGCCTTCCTGAAGACACTGGAGAGTATGAATGTCTCTCCAAACACCATCATATTGGGTGACTTCAACTACCCAAACATAGACTGGGAACATTACTCAAGCCCCAACACCCTAGCCCAAAGGTTCCTTGAGTTCATAAACTCAAATGCTATGGAACAACTAGTCACCATTCCCACAAGAGGAGAAAATATACTAGACCTGATCATCACAAACATGGGGACAAAATGCTCCACACCGGAAGTATATCCCTCATTGGTGAGATCAGACCATAAATTAATCTCACTGGAGATCCACATCCCGCCCCCACCCTCAGCAAAAAAGACCACAGTGAAGAACTTCTCAAAAGCAAACTTCACACTTTTTAAGACTGGAGTGGTATCCTTCAAGGCCCCCGAGCCAGTGGAAACCACAACCCACGCTGCTGAAACCCTTACAAATGCCTTCTACGAGCACCTCCAGGAATGTATGGATCAAGCAATCCCTAATAAAATCAAGACCCTTTCCACCAAAGGCAGGCGCCCGGTCTGGTGGACCCCAGCCATAAACAAACTCTACAACAAGAGGAGAAAGCTACTACATGACAGAGCAAAATCCCTAAAAGGGAAGGCATCTCTGATCAATACTAGCAAAAAACTATGATCACTCATAAAATCATCCAAGGCCAACTTTGAGAGAAAAATCGCTAATGACACAAAAGACAATCATAAAGCCTTCTTTAGCTATGTTAGAAACCTGGGTGGAAACTCCCAGATATGCTCAGAATTAGTCCAAAATGATAAAAAAAATCACTGAACCCACAGACATTGCCAACATACTGGCAGACAGGTTCAGTGCAAATTTCTCTCCTCCTCCCCAAAGGAGAAATATCTATCCCACCAGAGTCTAGCCTCCCAAACATCTCAGATGCCCAGGTGAGAGCTGCTCTCTCTAAAGCAAAAAACACAGCATCAATGGGACCGGACGGTGTCCCCGGCTGTGTGCTACACGAACTCAATGAGGAACTAAACCCACACATAAGGCTGCTGTTTAATCTTAGCCTTACTACAGGATACGTACCCAAAGAATGGCGTACGGACACTGTGGTCCCACTCCACAAAGGCGGTGCTTCTACGGACCCTGGAAATTACCGCCCCATAAGCTTGACCAGCCTTGTCTGCAAAGCTATGGAGAGGATCATAATGGAACTCATAAATAAAGACATTGGGGACCTACAGACACTGGATCCTACCCAATTTGGCTTTGTCAAGGGCAGATCCTGCCTCTTGAACTTGGTCAACTTTTTTGAAACAGTCACTAAGGCCAATGATGAGGGTAAGGCAGTTCACACAACCTACCTTGACCTAGCAAAAGCGTTCGACACAATACCCCACTCGGGCATCATAGAAAAGCTCACCAGCTTAGATGTAAACCCATATGTCACAAGATGGGTTGCAAACTGGCTCAAGGACAGAACACACAGGGTTAGAGTTGCTGGTGCCATGTCAGACTCTAAGCCGGTCACGAGCGGTGTCCCACAGGGCTCAGTCCTGGGCCCCCTCTTGTTCGGCATTTATTTTTCTGAAGTGCAGGCAAACATAGGGGATTGTGGCTGACAAAATTTGCAGATGACTGCAAACTGGGCACCATAATTGACACTCCATCAGACACAGACATCCTCCAGAGAGGTCTCATAGAAATGGATAACTGGTGCCAGAGCCATGGCCTTAAGCTAAATGCCAAAAATGTATAGTCATACCCTTTGGGAAAAACAAGGTAACCTAATTACCACATAGGTGGTAATCCATTAAACACGGAAGACGTTATCAGGGACCTGGGGACCCAAGTTGACAGTAACCTCTCTTTTGACACTCACATTGCCAAAGTGGTTAGGAAGACCTTCTATATTGCCCACCTGATCATGAAGGGATTCACATCCAGATCAGGAGAGGTCATTGTACCCCTGTACTCTTCACTTATCAGACCAATGATTGAGTACAACACCCCATTCGGAATGTACCTTACCCGACACCTACAGCAGTTGGAAAGACCCCAAAAGTTCCTCACCAAAAGGATAAAGGGGCTCAAACATATGTCATACGATGCCCAACTGACGAAACTCCAGCTCTATTCAGTCGCATACCGTCTGCTCAGAGGTGATCTGTGCCTGACATACAAGGCCATGTCCAACCCGGAATTAATGGACATGCTCCACCTCAAAAAATCCAAATCCACCAGAGCCACGAGAGCAAGAGACTTAAACCTCAACACGGATATAAATAGGACATGCTGGAGGGACAGATTCATCATCCAGAGACTCCCTACACAATGGAACAGAATCCCAGTCCATGTGAGGCAGAGCCCCTCACTGACTCTGTTCAAGAGAAATCTTGACGAGTGGATGGGAGATCGTAGGTTTACCCCGGGAATCATCTCTGTATCACTGCTGGACAGAGGCACAGCAAACTAATGGGTATAGTATTCTCATCCTAAGGGGTGGTGAAAGCCACACACACTCTGGCTAGGCTTATAAATGCCCTAGGGCAGATAGCCTAGTATGAACCTATGAACCTATGAACCTATGAACATGCTCCAGGGATCTAAACCTTGTCACCACAATAAACAATACATGCTGGAGGGATAGGTTCCTGACTCAGAGACTCACCAGACTCTGGAATAGACAGTCCATGCATGTCAAGCAGAATGCCTCTTTGGCCCTCTTCAATAGGAACCTTGACGATTGGATGGGAGAAAGGAAATTCACCCCGGGGATCACGTCAGTCACCCTGCTAGACAGGGTTCCCAGGAAGTAAATAGTATGAGAAGAAATAGCCAGGGAATTTCTATGGCTGGGCTTGCATAGGCCCTAGGGCCAATAGCCAAGTACCAATCTATGAACCTATGAACCTATGCTGGATTTTTTCTTCCCAGACCTCCATAAAGAAAGGCTTTACCCAACCAGACTTTCTAAGTCAACAAAGATAAATACATAAATGAGTAAAAAGTCAAATTGATTCTTAATTTATGGAGCACCAAAAGCTTCAAAACAGATTGAAACCATCTAGGCCTACAAGACTTCTTCACTAGTACTCCCATCTACTGCCTTAATCAGTCCCATCCATTATTACAAGGACTACCCAGACTGCCAGACTGGCATGATTTCAAAGAATGTAATGTCTCCTTTTCCTTTCTGATGTCCATGATCTGGATCAAGGGGGAGCAAACCAGTGTCCATCCATGTAAACCACTGTCCCATGTATCTTCACTGCATCTGTAAAAAAGTGAATAGATTCTGAAGGAAACCCAGTAATTTTTCTCTACAAATGCAGGTCCTCTTAACTATCTTCATAATTCTCACCAGTGATGCTTTTTGTGCCCACCTTTTAACAGATTGGCTATTCTCTAAGAAATGTCCTGCCTTGTGCTACTGCTTGGCAGGCAAAAATTAAGTAAGCGCAACAACTTCATCACCTCTCAAATCCTAACCTTAAGCGCCTCCAGCAATAACATGATGGCTTTATTCAACTGCTCTAACTTCCTTTCAGCCAACTTAAAAAAAAGAGGTCACATCGATTTCTAAACCCAAAAGCCCTTGTGACTGAAGAAGTCCCTCTGTCCTGTCTTCCAGTAGTGGTAGCCCCAAGCTGCTGGCATATTCAACAAACTTACATATGCCTTCCCTAGTGCCTTGCTTGTTGTCACCAATGATCAAAAAAATCATCCAGATGGTGAATAGCTGCCTGGTCATGAGCCCTTTCCAGCCAGTCAAATGAAGGGCAGAACTGAACTTCTCAAAAGTGACACAGGCTACCACACAACCCATTGGCATAGCCATGTCACAGTAAAATTGTCCATCAAAACTCATTCCTAATAGAAGCTAGTCCTTATCACAAATGGGCAAAAAGTGGAAGGTGGGCTCTGTGTCCAATTTGGCAACCATGGCTTCCCAAAAGTCATGATAATTTTAGCATTTTCAGCAGGGAGGCATAACGAACCTGTACCTTCATCTCTGCTGAGTAATCACTGACAGAATTTCCCTCTAGAAAGGACAAATGATGTATTAACCTGAACTCTCCTTTCTCCTGGGATACCAGCCACAGGACAGCAGTCTAAATTAAGAGAAAGGGGAGAACCTTAGACGAGTCTGCTACTCTGCCTGCTACTATTTCTGTATTAAAAACTTTCTAACCACCTTCTACATTTTCACAATGGAACATAAATTCTTGCAAAAATGACTGCTTGGAGGTGTATGTTATGTAACAGAAAAAAACAAAGGTATAACAAAAAGTAGTCATTTGGTTTTCTGGATAGTCTTGCAGCTCTTCCACTAATGTTTCAACCTTGATGAGGAAATGTGTGAAATTATAGTTGAGAGTGCCTCAGAAGGGGATGTTGCTCCAATAGCTGCAAAAGGAAGCTTTGTGCATAGTCAATCATTCTGACATATGTGGCAGCATCCTGCCCTCTTCTCCTTGGAAAATAGTGATGGTCAGCTGTCCACTCTGGGGCCAGCACCTGACTGCATGGTGACCTATACCCCAACATGAATATATGTAACCAAATCAGCATATCGGCTAGGATGGTGCCCTATACCTCAACATGAATATATGTAACTAAATCAGCGTGTTGGCTAGGTTAAAATTTTCTACTGTTAAAGGCTGAACAGTCCTTCAATTTAGAAACGTTTTAATCTACGCCAACAGTGTCAGTAGGCCTATCTATTATTACATTCAGGCACATGTCAGGGTGATATTCCTCCTAATGCAATGCCTTATTCACTGATTTCAGCTTACAAAATCTGTGATCATTGCACATCCAAGCCAGACTGCCACATGTGTGATGTATTTTATGTAACATCGAATTATAGGACATAGAGCAAAGTCTGTTGCATGTCCATCTCTACTATGACTGTCATATAAAATTGAAACCCTACTGTCCAGTTGTGTCAGTTATCTCAGTTTTTACCTTAGTCCTACCAATGGCCTCCTACCTAAGGTGGCTAAAGCTGCCATCAAATCCTTTGATCTCTCTGTTTCAAATAACCACTGAACCCCGTCCAAATCTATGAGATAAAATATGTCATTGTAATCTCACCGGCATATCTTATTTTTAATCTTAAGTGAAACATGAGCTGTAATATGTGCTCTTGACAAGAGACCACCCAATATTGACTCCACCATTTCTGAGAAGCTGTCACCCATAGGAACTATGAACCTAACCTGGCCCATTTCTAGCTACTGGCTATCTAATGGCAAGTGAGGTAAAGTCACCATAGTCTGAGACATTGCCCTAACACACTCATCCCTGGGGTTGGTAAGTGGTGATTGTAGAGATCTGCCCAGGCCGTTTTCAATTATCAGATCAAATAATCTAGTCCTGCCTTCCTCAGACAAATGCCTACAAATTCTTTTAAATATTCTTCTGTTGTTTGGTCTGAAAAATGAACTTCCTCCTCACCAACTCTGCTGATACCATTACCTTCCATTATGTTCCCTGGTTTCACTCCTGCTGGAACCTCTGTTCCAAGGTGGCCATTTCTGTTGTAGTTTTCCAGGAGTGCATTCTCGCCTTCTTAACTGCAACCTCACCCTCAATAGGATCACTGTTTTCTGTAGTTGGTTTGTACCTCTTGCCTAGCGTCAATCCATGTTGACCTCTTCCTGCTTCCGATTCACCAAAACATGCCTCCACCTCAGAAGCTATCCTTTCCAGTTGAGCTTACAGGTCTTTGAGGACTGACATATCTGCAATAAAAAATTATTAATCATATGTCACACATGGCAAATTACCAAATATCCTACCTACCTGCCTGATAAATCATGAACTGAAGTGTATTTGAACTTTCCATGCCTAAGTACCAAATAAACAATTCTTCTTACTGGAATAAAACATAACACCTTTCTTACCGAAGGCCATGTATCAAATCATTATGCCAGCTCTAATGACCACTGTACATTCTGCTCACTGTGTTTAATGACAGACATACAAAAAAGTATGTGTGGGGGAAATATTTAGTTGTTCTGAGCCATCTGTCTGGAGCCTTTCTCCCTGGCCGCCTCTGAAATTGGGATATGTCTCAGTCAGACTTTCCCATTTAACAAATGTTAAATAAATAAATGCTAGCTGTCGAACCTATAATATACTGGCATTGTAATTAATTAATCTATTATTATTTTTTAGTTATTTATTGTTACCATACCTCTGAAGATCACCCTTTTATGAGGAACGTTCATCTTTGAGTATTACTAGTTAAATTTCTTCAGTGCTCTGCACTTGCAAGATCTGTACTATATTCTGTGTCAATAATTCTTCTTTTTATTTATGCATGATGTACAGCCATAGGTTTCCATACACAATTTGAAGGAGAAATTACCTGAGTGTCAGTAGCCCAAAAAAAGACTAACAGCATAAAGCCAAACTCTTTTCTTCATAGGAAATCATTACCAGAGTTATTTCGAATTTTGCTCCAGCAATGATTCCCTTTTTAGGCACATTTCTCCCTTCTTTGACTTAGTGCGACCATGGAGTTGGTATGTATAAGTTCAAGGGGGTGTAGGAGACCTGAAAAAAAACAAGAAAAAAGGACTTTTTCATCCTCTTGATTTTCAGGCATTTTTTCATTCTTTTGAAATATCATCTTTCAGTCTACATTTCATAGTAGAGCCAAAGTCCTAAACCTATTTTGAAAAAAAATTCTAAAGCTGCTAGCCAATGAGCTTCATAAATAATGGTATGAGTAAATTGTTAGTGGGTGTTTCAATCTGAGACAGCTAACTATCCAATCATTAGGCAGGAAAGCAGCCTCTTCATTCCCCAACAAATCTCCACAGCTGACAGAAATTGCAGAGAAGATCTTGGCATCAGATTCACTCATGTAAGCAAACTGTCAACTGTACAGATTTTCGCAGAATGTCCAGATTTGTCCCTCATATATTTGGTCTGTTTCTCCTAAAATCTGTACTTTTCTGGCAAATCGCTGAGGATTGAAGTAATTAAATAATGACAAACATTTGAGTTTAAGACTCCATATCTTTCAGAAAATTCATGCTAATGCAAAGCCTATTATTCTATCAAGTTTTTTTTTTACGTTTGTAAGAGCAATATTTAATACCTGTCCCTATTTTTGGGTCCTTGTCCCTCCCTAATTTTAGGCTTTATCCAGATTTTTTTCTCTAAGAGATTGAGAGGTATGAAGTAAGCTAATTCCTTACCAAATAATTGCAATGACAGCAGGTACCAGTAAGGCACAGCCACAAACACGGTCAAAAATAGCATCAACCAAAGAATAGTCTGTGCGACACTTAGTGGAGAAAACATCTTTATAAATCAATAAACACATTTTTACATAACACATTTTCAAGTTTTGTAAAATGACTCTTCCTATTAATTCATTTTATAGTAATAAAATGATCACGCGATCAGTGACTTATAGTTATAAAATTTTAACACAAAAAAGGCATACAAAATGTCAAAATATATTACTACTACTACCACAACAGCAACATCTAAGAGTTCAACTGTTAAAATTAATTTTATTTAATTAATGCCTTTAAACCCCTTTGTTTCAAGATAGGCTTTAAAGGAACCATGTCATGTAAATCGGGATATGGTGTACCATTAAAATCTAATATCCAACTTCATTCTCGAACTTCAGTATAATTTTTAAGATTACCACCTCTACTATTTTCCATAATACTTTCTAACATTAAACATTTAAATGAAAGTGCTTGGCCTGTTTCTATATTATGTTTTGGAAGGCATTATTCTTATTTTTTTTTTCTGTGTATCAGGTGTTCATAAATCCTTTCTTTTAATGAATGATTAGTTTTTCCAGTATAAAATTTATCATGAGGATTTCATGAGACATAATAAACAATGGGCCAGATTCATTAAAAATGTATTTCCGTGCTGCTATCGAGTGTGCCTCCACAGAAAAGGGCACACAATACCCACCATTTTCTATTTACTAAATAGCTCTACATGTCGTGTAAAGCCAACAAGTAAAGGTAAACAGCACAGTATGACAATTAAAGCATAAGCAGATGAATTACATGCAAATTAATCAAACCAATATGGTAAAGCCATTCAGGAAGCTATAAAGTAACCATATAGAGATGGTGTAGCCCTTGACTATGAACACCAAAACGTATTGGAATACAGCCAACATCATACTTAGGAAAAAAAAATAGGGTCTGCTGCTACTCTCTTGCATGGATATGTACAGCAGGCTCAAATCTATGTTGCTGATTTTGCAGATAGACCTTGTCCAAAGAGAAGATCGGTGTTCAGACCTCATTTAACATGTCATGGACTGCATGATATTGAAATAGTAGAATGATACAGGGTTGATAGGGAAACGCTACAGGAAATCTGCAACCTCTGCTCTCCCCACCTCAGAATGAGAGGAAATCAAGAGGAACCTATACCAGTGGAAACTAAATTATGTGTAGCATTAAGGATATTAACAAATGGTACATTCCAAAGACCAACAGGGGATATATTAGGGGTGTCACAGGCCTCAGCTTCTAGAATATTTCACTAATATCTAAATGTTATGCTACAACACACAAGGGAATACATCTATTTCCCATGCACAGCAGAGGACATAGCAAGAACAATGCAGAAATTATATGCTTTACTACACTTCCCTGAAGTCTTGGGGGCCATAAACTGCACTCACATAGAAATAAAAGCCCCACCTGGCGAACAGGAATGGACATACATCAACAGAAAGGAGTTCCACTCAGTCAACTGCCAGGTTGTCTTCAATACCCAGGGGATCATCCTCATTGTCTGTGCAGGCAACCCAGACAATTACCATGACTCACGCATATGGGAAACTTCAGGGCTTTACATAAAATTTGCTAGGGGTGATATTCCACAAGGCAATCTACTGGGTGATGGAGGTTATGCACTGGAACCATGGCTCATGACATCCATCAGAATTGCAAATACACCTACAGAAGAAGGACAAAATGATGCCCACACTCAAATTAGAAACATCAAAAGGATGTGTTTGGCATGCTGAATTCACATTTCCGCTGTCTAGATACATAGGGGGGTACCCTACAGTATAACCCAGGCACTTGCATAAAAAATTTCACAGTCTGTGACATTTTTGCACAAAATCATCTTGAGGAAACAGCTTTAAAAAGGACAGCAAGGGCCAGGACAACACATCCCATCCAGATACGCGATCTCTGGGGGAGCCTACATCTGCAGATGTAGTCAGCAGATGTCACAATGCAAAAGATGTCCTTGCCCTGGCTAAGAGGCAAAGGATAGCGCACACTCTTACTACCGAAGGTCAAAGGTCAGTGCACACATCCAGCAACTAAGAGACAAATGATAGCAAACACACTCAACAGTGAAGGAATACACATAACCTCAGCACATACAAATATTAAAAGTGATACCATCTGATGTTCACAAATGTTAGTTACCCATGTAATGTCTGTGTACAGCTAACATAAGACAGAGACAGCTCCAAGGTACAAAACTCCTAACTACAGTAATGCCAAGGTAAGTGTAGAACCTGTAGTACATGAACAAATGTGTAAAAAGATTCCTCCATACTGTCAGTTGTGTACCTATCCACTCGGCATCACACATATATGCAACCAAACATCAAAGAGAAATGAACAATGCCCAAGGCACAGTCATCACCATTTGCACAGGGTGGGAGGGCACACTAAGAACTGCCATATGTGTACATAGCAGTAGTGAAATTTCAAAATTGCATACACTGCATTTTTTTATTGTTAATTGAAATATATTATAAATAGGAACATGTAAGCAGTCTTTGTAGAGGACAAGCATAACGTATGAAATAATGCAGGGATTTGTAGAAGAATATCCCCCAAGTAACTATTAATAATGCTCTGTCTGTATCCAATCAGACTTCCTCTCCTTCCACTCCCATACTTACACCATTACAGTAGTATTATGTAGATTCAGCCCTGTGAGCAATATGAAGATACAAATGAGGTGTGAAATTATTAGTATTTCTAAATAGCAAAACAATCACTTGGTGTCGGGGATGTGAGCAAGGTGCAGGCAGCTACATGATTACATGCACATACCCTAGGACTACAGTGAGCAACAATAATAGTTAGCTGCTAATGGCTCATAACTGTTTCTGATTGCTCTGACAAGAACAGTAAGTAATGAAGTGACTGTTTTCTCTGAAGTGTTTGTATCATGCAGACTAGACTTATAATAAAAAGTTGTAAGCACTTTGAGGGCTATGAGAACAAACTTAGCAACAGTGACATCTTTGTAGTAAGAGATCACTGTCCACATTTTGTTTAAAATATGTCTGAAATGCTGATCAGCTATATTACACATTGAAACAAAAATGCAAATAAAATAGCCATGACATTGCAATTCTGTAGTTAAGCTGAGAGGATGGGAAGATAGTTAAAAATATAGAGAAGAAGCAGCTGTCAGTGTTGGCAACCTGATATTAAATGGTGTGGACTACTATTACTGTAAAGTATTAGTCAATATGACATTGATCTAGACATAAGCACATGAGAAAGTAACATTTTCTAGTCCTGTGTTGGTGGCAAAATGGCTAACAAATAGAACTTAGTATGTGTTGTCACTGCATTGAATTAAGAGTTCAATTCCAAACAGTGTGGTGTCTGATAAAGGTAATGCCTATTTTCTGAGCATGTGATCAGGTTGTACCACAGAGAGACCTATGAAATGTCACAATCCTGCCTTTTCATATTTATTACCCTATATGTGTTAATACTGATAATTGTCTGTTACATTTTTCTTTTTTTTTATATTCTTCATTTTTGTGCATTTTGGCAGAGTGCACTGTTGACTGGTAGTGTTTTGAGGCAGTGAATGGCAGTCCACTGCCCAAGGTGCAAACTAAGAACTGCAACTGGTCCCTCAGGAGGGAAGTTGGCCTAATGGTTAAGGTGTTTGCCTTACAAATGCAACATGCAGGGTTTGAATCTCACAAGGGATAATAGACTAGGCTTAAAATGGCTCGCAAGGGCAGTTAGCCTAGTACTAATCTATGAACCTATGAACCATCAGTATTTCATTAGACATTCACATAGGTGCACCTTGCTACAGCAGTAAGATGAAGTTGTTGTTTGGAATATAAATGGTTATTTTGCCTGTGTAATATCAGCACTGCTTAGCAGAGCACAAAAAGGACTCACAGTTGAAGGAAACCGAACAATTTAATTTCTGTAATCTTCACTCGAGCAAACATGTCTGGCCCTGATTTGCAGTATCTAATGAGTGAGTGATGTGCAAATATTGTATACCTGTTTCTGTTGCAGACGCTGTAACTACAGTGTGGCTTTGGCTCCTCTAAACAGTTTTTCTTGGATTCAGACCCATACACTGTGAAGGGACTGTGGCAATTATTACTGCAGATATAAGAATCATTGTCATCATAACCTTATATTTTATTTATTACTAGTTTTGCCTTGTGTATTTGCTTGCTGCTGACCATCATGCAAAAAAGCTTCGCTGCTTAAGGAAAAATGTGAAAAAAAAGTTTTGGGCAGGCTTGTGTAGTGCAAAAAGACTTATCTGAGAAGTAGGGCCATCAGCACTCTGAACAGTACTTAGTGGTGAAAACTCATCTGCTAACCTAGCTTTCTCTGTGCCACAAAGTATAAACGCAGTGTCTTTAAAAATGTTACACAGGTGATCCAGGGTTGAAATCTAGTTAATATTTTTTTTTTAATTAGGGTGTCAGACTACAGTTTCTAACAATACTTTGATTAGGAAGATGGATGGCCACACTGGTGCAGTGGTTATCATTGCCACCTCACAACAAGACGTTCTCCAATTCAATTCTTAGCTGGAGTGCCTTTTGTGCAGTGTCCGCATGTCCTACCTGCAGTCACATAGGTTTCCTTCAGGTACTCCAGTTTCCTCCTACATCCCAAAGACATGCTGTATATGAATTAGACACTCTAAATTGGCCCTAGGTGTGTGTGTGCATATGTGTGCGTTCTGTGGAAGATGGGGCACCAGACTGGCAATTCAGAACTGTAAAACTCCACTGCCAATTGTTCTGCAGAGCATTGTTCCACTGTGGCAAACCCTAACCAAGAAAAGCTAAAAGAAGAAATTTGATTAGTAAGGTAACACTACATACAAATGGCTATCATAATTATGTTTACAGCAAAGAAGCATATTGCATAAATTATTTATTTATGAAACACAGACAAATGTGTGTAACTGTCTAAGCTGGGTAATTACGATAATTCATTAAAAATACACTTGCATATCTCTGATGGGCAGAATATTTAAGTTAAAATCATCTTCTCTCCTCACATAGGCAGTTTGTCTATAATAAACATGTATGAAACTGACAGTGAGGTCTCCTATAACACTGACAAATAATCACCTCACTTGAAATGTATGTGTTATTTATTCCATAGGTTTTATTCCCACATTGGTCAACTAACTTTTTACAGTGTGTAACTCCAGAAATGGATGAGTTTAATTCTACCGACATCCCACAGTTGTATAAGTATATTGACCTGTGTGTATTAAATGATATAGAATACAATACCCAGGCAAGGCTGTTATTCAATATGCTTTTATGTCTCTTCTTGTCTTCTTCTGTTTAGTAGAGCTGCAAAAGACATTGCAGGGAACCATGAGGTGCACCAATAGAGGTTAACTGGCCTCAGAGAAGCAAGGGGTATGTATGCAGCAGGTCTTAGTGTAACCCTGATAACTATTGTCTGTGTATGCAGTATGGCAATACTGTAATAAATATTGGTATTGAAGATATCATAGCGGTGCAGTTGATTAATGCTGCAACAGAGTAACATCCTCTCATCAAGCCTGGAAGTGGCAAAGGTGTATTGACTAGATAATCATAACTGTTCATTGTTGGAAATTATATAGACTAGATAATCATAACTGTTCATTGTTGGAAATTATATAATCATATGACATGCCATGGATCTAATTCTCTCTCTTTTTGTCTCACCCCCCCCCCTCTCCTCTCTCTCTCTCTCTCTCTCTCTCTCTCTTTCCTCTCTCTCTCTTTTGGGGAATATTTTATGTCTAAAAATGTTCTGTTGTCATATATTTCTTCTTACAGAATCTCACATGCAGCACACAGAGGCAGACAAACCACTGTAGATTGACCCGCCATCCCTCCACAGGTTGCAGCACAAACACCCAGCATGTCAGAGTTCCACTTTGTCAGTGCAGCCTCCACAACCCCTGCCCTACGTGGCACATACACATTAGGTAGCTGTGACTGAGCAGCTGGTGCACTGGTACCTTCCTGGAGTAGCATTATGGAGGTGGTGATTTGGCACCTGCCAAGTGCTGACAAGACTAGTAGAGGGTATTATGGAAAGGTGCCTCAGTGCCCAAATCAGCAGTGTCGAAAAGGTTCTTTGTCACATGGTAAAGAGCCACTTTGAGCATTGACACAGGAAACTGAGACAGGAGACAGTGTTGACATTTATGAGGGTGTGGACTAGATTCTTACTGTCCTCAGTCTTGATATGTGTGCTTCCAATGCCCCCTACCTATTGCCAATCATGGTATCCCCCCAACCTTATGTGCCCATCACCATCCTTGCCTGTCTAGTTTGTCCTGTATGTCAGCACCTGCTTCCTCACCTAACCTTCCTACCCAACCGTTACATTCCTAAGCACCTTCCTCAAAAGTCCTCTCTCTTTGAAAGAAAAAAAATAAAAAATGTGCACCTGTCCCACAAAAAAAAAAAAAAGAAAGAAAGAAAAAAGAACCCTACATTGTTATCCACTTTACCTGTGTGTCTTTTGGCACACTTGCTTTGGAACCATTGGCTATACAGCATTACTCTGCTGTTGTCACCTACCCTTGGTGTCAGTCCAAAATCAGCAAATTCTGGCTACACTTCTACATTTATGTTGTGAAGAAGTGGATAGCTATGGTTCTCTCCAGCTACCTTCCTGAAAGTTCCTCTATTCTTTCTCCTGTGTCCTCCCCTCTGCTTGCCACCATTTTACCACTTTCTATCAACTCCAGTTTTACACATTTAATCTGGTCAAAAAAATAGAATCATACACAATACATATGGAACAAAATTTCCTATAAGAAAGCCTTCTTTTTTTTTTGTCCTCAGCCTTTGCACAGAGTTTGGCATCATGCACCATTGCCAAGTGAGGGTGAATGGCTGTTCATGTCCTATGCCAAAACCTAGTGAGTTGTAGCCATCACCTACAGTTGTCTGATAATCCTCACACAAAGGTGCTTAAACATGCTGCACATTGGAATACAGAGTAAAGGCAGAATAAAGGAAATACTTTGCAACAGTTACTGAAACAGATCTTTGTCTACAGGATGTAGCAAAGTGAAACTTCCTCTGTGGAGTGTTGAGATAAATCACTTGTCTGAAGATTGCTCTTTGGCCATAGCACTCAAGTCCAGATGTATGTCACATTATTTCTTACTGTGAAGTTCTACTTATATAATACTTTTAATGACATACATCTAAAATTGTATCCATTAACAAAGTTTCACAAACTAATTTTGAATAGTGTTGCAAAAAAGTATTTGTAAACCCACCCATGCACATAAGGACAAATTATTAAACCACCCTTACTCTACCCATGTCATCATCAGTTTGTGCCTGTCCTACAGCTTCTTCAGCAACACAGCCATCACTTACTGATACACAGCATGACTCAATATGGAGGGCACACCATTAAGATGTGCATTACCGACCCATAACAGCAACCCTTCATACGTGTCTCTATATCAGTGTCTATCTTCACACCTTCTCTCTCACCCTGTTGTAATATTGGCTATTCATTAGGCTGAGGGATATAAATGCAATGTTATGGCTTTGTTTGTCTGCCATTGTTTTGCTAAAGAATAAAAGCTGCATTTTCTGTTGGCTAAATAGGGTATCACTGTCCCTTCAAACATGTGATTTTGACATATGTGAAGAAGGATTTTCTTGGTGGGATCTAGAGATAATGGTCGAGTCTGAAGGCACAATTTTTCTTCTTGACAATGGCTTGTATTCTGGTGAAACTTTTACTGGATGTTTTTAGAGGTGTCTTTCCTGTGAATGAGTTGGCTATGTATCTCTCTAAGCCCCTTCTATTTTATCAGTTGTAGTGCTTAGCAGTTGTGCAAAGTCTGGCAATGTGTAACTGTAGTATGTCATGCTAAAATGGTACTTCAGATGTTATTGCATACTGCAATGAGTGTCCTCACTGTACACCCAATTAACGTGATTTCCCTTGAAGTATGTCTATGTGTAGTAGGCATAAAAATCTATTTTAGTAACTATTACATATACACTGTTAACAGGAAACATATGTAAAATAGTCATTCCTATGTATTCTTAAAGTCATACCAAAAAGTTAATATAATAATCACATTCTGACACTATGTAAAATCATCTGTATACTGCAGTTGAACCCTGCATCAGCTCTGCTTTTTTATTTAGCTCACAGAGTTTACACCTTGGGCCACTGAGAAATGTTAACAGGTGGATTTCTCCACTAACTACTGTCCAGAGTGTTGATGGCCATGCATCACTACTAAGCCTGTTTGCTCTGTAGAAGGCACACAAAATACAATGTTTCACTCTTTCCTTTAACAGAGAACTCTTTTTGCTCACAGAGTACCATCACACATACGGGGAAGGCAAGCAGAACATACCATTTTTAAATTGAGCTTTGGAGCTAACATGGAAAGGTATAAAGCAAGCGGAGCACCACTGAACACCACTAAATACTGATACTTCACAGTCACATTTCTACACATCAAAGTATCATCACACATGCACTAACATTTGCCAACCATTGCACAAATACATTTCTCAACACTGTACTTGTGGAAGAGATATTGAACAAAAATAAGTATTGCTACTGGATGACATTACTTCATTGCATGGAAGTTGTGTAATGTACTGATGTGAAATGCTTTGACTTGTGTGGTTAATTGACCTCTTCATTCTGGACAGTTGGCTCTGCACTACAGCACTAACACTTACAAATAATATGCAACCACTTACAGCCCTGGAGCACAGAAATCATCATGTTTTATCCATCCTGCACTGGAACAGTAAGCATTGCTTGGTATTGACAGGCCACATTTTCCATGTATGAGCACAAACTTTAGGTAATATCAGTAACATTTATTTTTGTTTACATACCGTCATTATAACCTGGTACTTCCATGGTGGTGCAGCGGTAGTGTTGTTGCCTCACAGCAAGAGGTTCTCCCATTCGATTCTTGGCTTGGGTTGGGAGTGCCTTCTGTGTGGAGTCTGCATGTCCTCCCCACAGTCGAGTGAGTGTTCGACAGACATGCGTTGAATGGGTGTGCCTTCATTGAAGGTTGGGCATCGGACTGGCAACTTGACACCATAAAAAACAACTGCCAATCATTAGCGGACCGGATTTCCCCTAACCAGGAAAAGCTGAAAGGCTTATAACCTGATGATCAGTGAATGATTAATTGTCCCTCCTATCTTTCACAACTGTGTGTGTGTCATATGCACAAGACAGGTAGAATGTAAGCAAGACCAAAGAGATTATCATCAACTTCAGGAAAAAGAAAACAAATCATCCAGTGTTCAAGATCAATGGTGAGAGTGTAGAGAGGGTTAAGTGGGCAAAATTCCTAGGTGTACACATATCAGACTTGTACAGGAAACATCAGCCAGCTAGTCATGAAAGTCCACCAATGCCTCCATTTTTTTGAGAAGGCTGAAGAAAGCTAAGCTCCCACCTCATATCCTATTCACCTCCTATGGAGCTGCCATTGAGAGTATCCTAACCAGCAACTTCACAATGTGGTTTGGTAGTTGTACAGCTACAGAAAGGAAGGCACTACAGAGAGTGGTGAGGGTCGCAGAGAAGGAAATGGGTACCAGTCTTCCATCAATAAGGAAGGCACTACAGAGAGTGGTGAGGGTCGCAGAGAAGGAAATGGGTACCAGTCTTCCATCGATACAACAACTTTACTCTGCAAGAAGCATTAGAAGGGCCATCAAAATAATACAAGACACCACACATCCAGTGCATGGACTGCTTAAGCATCTGGCATAGGGTAGAAGATGTTGCAGCATCTGCTGCAGGACTACCAGATTCAACAACATTTTCTGCTCAACAGTGGTCAGACTTCTAAACTCAGGCATAAGTCTCAGAGAACTGGACATTAACTAAGTCAATTTTTTTCTTTTTCTTTCATAAATACCTGTAATCTGTTGTAGTAATATTTACCACACAAATTCCAAGTTCTATTCAAGTGCAATATTAGACAGACAATTTAGGCAATGTGCAATCTGTAATGTGCATTTTATTTAAATGGGGCAGTTATTATAATTTATAGGAGGGTATACTTATTCTGTATTCAAGTGTTTTTCTGTTTTTTTGTATGGGTACTGGAAGTGGGACTGCATATGTTAGTTGTGTTCATTCTTTCACTTATATGTGTTGTTTTATTTTCTGTTTGTAATCTCAAGGAGTTGATGCACAAAATTTCACTTAGGCTACATGTATATGGTTATAAATGAAAATAAAGTTTACTTTGAATCTTTGAATCTACATGTCACTGTCAGTTCTGCAGTATACAGTAATAACATCATAACTGACATAAGTCAGCAATATGTATGGATTATTTAGTATAATAATGACCGTACTTCAACATATCAACAAATATAGATTTGCACAAAACCTTCAACATCACAATATTGTCTGTGACACAGAATGAGGTGCTAATCTGATCTACACTGCACTGCCAGACTGTAAAGTCAGATTTCAGCCTTGGCACTTAATGTTAAGTACTGTATCCTCTAGACTGCACAGATTGCATAGCAAAATAAGAGTATTCTAATCTCACAGCAGAGAACTTGTGTGTGTGTGTGTGTGTGTGTGTGTGTGTGTGTGTGTGTGTGTGTGTGTGTGTGTGTGTGTGTGTGTGTGTGTGTGTGGGTGTGTGTGTGTGTGTGTGTGTGGCATTGTGCAGATATGACCCAAACTACTGCTGTCTACAATACAGCAATAACCTAGAGTTTATTTTAAACCTCGGGGTGAGTCCACATCAATTTCAGACCCTTCGCATGAGATCATCTTCTCTGCTGAGCTGTACTGATGTCATCCTGTTTCAAGTGCTGTCTTACATCATATAAGTCAGACTTCTGTAGTCAGACGTCTGTGGTGGCACTTCTGTTAAGTACTGTGTTCTCTGCATTACATAACTAAATGGGTAGAGGGTTCTAATCTCATGGCCGTCAATTTGTGTGTGTGTGTGTGTGTGTGTGTGTGTGTGTGTGTGTGTGTGTGTGTGTGTGTGTGTGTGTGTGTGTGTGTGTATATGGCATTGGGCAGATATGACCTAAATATTGCTGTCCACAATACAGTCGAAGCCTGGTCTTCATTTTAAACCTCAGTGTGAGTCCACATTAATTTCAGACCCTTCTCGGAACATTACCTGTTCTGCTAAACTGCACCAATGTCATTCTGTATAAAGTGCAGTGCACTCTCATATTGTATAACTCAGACTTCAGTGGGGGCACTTGTGTTATGTACTGTGGCCTCTAGATAGAGTTGGGCTTCTAATCTCATTGTAGTCAACGTGTGTGTGTGTGTGTGTGTGTGTGTGTGTGTGTGTGTGTGTGTGTGTGTGTGTGTGTGTGTGTGTGTGTGTGTGTCTGTCACTGTGCAGATGTGAACAGAACTACTGCTATCCACAATACAGTAGTAGCCTGGAGTTAATTCTAAACATAGGGGTGAGTCTACATCAATTTCAAAGCCTTCTCACAACATCATCTTTTCTGCTAAACTGCAATGATGTCATCCTGTATGAAGTGCACTATCACACTGTATAAGTCAGACTTCTGCAGTGGTGATTGTTTTAAGTAATGTGCCTTCTAGGTTTTATAACGAGATAGGTAGGGGGGTTCTAATGTCACAACACTCAACTTGCATATGTGATGGTGGGTCCATTGCATCACTACAGGAATATTTCAGAAGGTGTGCTCATTTGACTCCAACTTATGAGAAACATTTATATGTTGAGATCAATCCTTTTCACTCTGTCCATAAACACATACTGTCTGCAAAAAGCCAGTGAGGTCATCATTTCAATAATGCACTCTCACACTACAAACCTCAGACCTCTCCTGTGACATGTGCAACAAATACACTTGTGTATAGATTGTATCAGTCAATTGATAGGGAGTTCAAATACAGCAGTGAAATTCTCATGACTGTGTGTGTGTGTGTGTGTGTGTGTGTGTGTGTGTGTGTGTGTGTGTGTGTGTGTGTGTGTGTGTATGAAAATGGATGCCAGGATATGTTACACCTCTCAGTATTGAGAAAAATTTAGAATTCCACATAGATGTAGAAGTCATTTTTGCACATACGTCTTTTTTGCATGACACAGACCATGTCATCCTTTCAAAACTGCAGTATGGCTTACATGCACACGGATTTCTCCTGTGGCATGTGAATATAATACACTTGTGTGTAGGTTGTTTAAGAATATAGGTAGGCAGTTTGAATAAAGGAATGACTGTCATGTGTTTCTTCCTCTTACTATACAGAATGGGTTGCAAATACATATATCAGGTATGTCTACACAGTGTGCTATGCAACTACTTTTTATCAGAAGCACACAGGTAATACACAATGGTGATGTCATCCATTGAAATGTGCAATGCCACAGTCATCAAATAAATCTGTAGTTGCCTTTGTGTTTCAAAAAAAATCTTCATTTTCCTGTGATGTTAACTATATAGGTAAAATCCCGATGTCACTGCTTACAGTCAATGTACATGTTGTTAACAGTGTTGTCACCCACATGTGCTATGTTCATGTGTAGATGTTGTTTCCTGTTACAAGAGTTTATCCTACATTTTCTTTGGAAAGACTGTACTGAAGACAGATGCTGTCATTTGAATAGATTGCCATTACATCACAGTTGTAGTGAAACACCTCTTCAGGACTCCAGGCATAAGACAATATAATGTATGTTGTTTAAAAAAAGGTATGTGTTCCAATATGGGATTATATCCACAATGGACAAAATTTTTGTTTTACCACCACAGGAACAAGAGCAGGGGGCTACAGGTATGTTTGGGTATACCAAGCATCAGGCAATGTTGTCTGATATCCAACAAGATTCTTTCTAAGTAATTACAGGGACATCTTTTCCTTGATTCATACACATGATATAATGCTTTCACATAACCACACATATGACAACTGTCAATGCACTTACACCATGGCACATTCATTGATCCCACTATAGTGTTAATTTTCTCAGTGCTTAGGCAAGTGTTACAAAGCAGCATTGAGTGACTGTTATCATTTGTTTCCTTAACTGTTCTGCATAAAAGACACCCCCCAATTATACTTTGTACATGTAGAGTGGCAGAGCCCTCCCCATCAAATTTTAGCAGATAAAATTTATGGGTATATAAATTAGAGCTGATTGAATGACTTTACATAGGTGGAGTTCAACAGCTATGATAACATTTCACTGTGGCAAATGTTATTAATGCCTATCTTGTTATATGAAGGAATTATACAGCTTGATGTTCAATTCTATGCATTGTAATTCATTTTGGGTGAATTTACTATCATACAATAACCTTTCATCTTGTCAGTGTTATCCATTTATATGTTATACAAACACGTGATCATGTTCTGCCAATGTAATGGTGAGGATGCTACCTTGGCACATACACTGTGGCTTACATGTGTGTTCTCTAGTTCTTGGGTGGTATGTGTACAGACATACAATGATACAGAGAAGCCTTCTTTGACTACAAAACATTTCTTTAGGACTGATCAGATTTCTTTGCACATGGGTATACTCATGACATTTATTATCAGGTGTCCTTGCTTAATTCATAGATTAATTTCATTTGTTTGTCACAATACCCATTGCTACCTCCTGTAACAGATGCCAACAATACACAGCTCTGGGGAATACATAGCATCAGGTGTGAGATTTGCATCTGTTGTTACCTGTTGGCACAATAACTGTTTCAGGCAGGGGTGCCTGACACAATGGTATTACGTATGTCACACTCTGTTCCCACATTTGTAACACCACACACACATACATAACTATTATAATACTGAGGTGCATAATTCCCTTCAAGGGTGATCCTCGTCATATATATAAATATATATATATATATATATATATATATATATATATATATATATATATATATATATATATATATATATATATATATATATATATATATATATATATATATATATATATATATATATATATATATAGGCCTCTTTCTGTGGTGTACACAGTTAATACACAAGTCAGTGTTGACAATGATAGCATGGGTTCAATTGTTGCAAAAGGTAAGTGTGGCTTCTGAGCCATTCCTATTTTCCTACATGTTACATGAATATAATGCATGCTGTACCGATATCCTATTATGTACTTACTGTCCTTTTGAACTGTTATCTCAACTCAGCATGTCAATGACATTGGCATGTCCACAAAATCCACCAAAAAAAGCACTGGAGAAGCTAAGAAAGTTTGTTTTTAGCGTAGTTAGAATTTAATGTTCGCTATTCGTCCCAAAGACTTAATCAGAAATAATAAAATACACTTCCAAACCACTTTTCAACCATTCAAAAACATTTGACCAATCAGATCATCTCATTAATAAATCAATAAAATACATATAAACATTTAAAGACATACTACAAAAAATGTGCATCTCAAAGTGTCCACACAGTTAACACAGTTTAAAACACAAGGGCATTCACCCCTGTATATTCACTTTATTAATTTTCCTATTTTTTTTAAAAACATTTTATATTCACCATATCATTCAGACCAGGGGGCAAATAAGAAGTAAGTTTAATCTGCGATTCTGCCTCTCTTTGTTCAACATAATTTCTAAAGTCCTCTCCCCTAAGGTCACATTTAACAACTTCCACTATAGAAAAAATACATTTCTTCCAATTAGAGCATCAAAGAATGCTTAAAAAGGGCATTATTACTATGTTTTGTTTTTATAGCATACAAGTGCTCTAATACCCATTTCCTTAAACTTCTGGTAGACATGCCCACATAAAAACTTGGGCATGTTGAACACATCGCATGATACACTATCCCTGTTGTACCACAGCTCAATTTTCCAGGGATGGTTATAGTAAACTGAAGATGTTCCAGAAACACAAAAGGACCCTCAGAAATAAACATTTGAACATACCCTCAGTTTCACCAGAAGTAAGGGTTGGCCTTTCTAACAAATGTTTAAAATTTTGATTTTTCTTATAAACAAAATGGGGACCTTCTCCAAGAACTTTAGAGAAATCTGCATTACCCATAACTACTTTCCAGTTCTCACTAATAATTTGACGGATGTAATTACTGTCTACATTCATATCCAAACAAAATCTGGGACCTTCTGCCCCTATCTCATTTGTGTGTGTGTGCCACTAGGTACTATATTCTGAGCTTTATTAACAAAACCTCTTAGCAAAATAGGAGGAAAATATGTCTGTCTCCTATGAATGACCTCTTGAGACATATTTTCAAGTAGGTCTCCAGGGTAACCTCGTTCCAAAAACAACTCTTTTATTAGGTTAATTTCTTTCAAAAAAACAGAATCTTCCACTATCATTCGAGATGCTTGAATGAACTGTCCTCTAGGAATATTTTTTTTTCGTAAAGTAAGGGTGGCAGCTCTTGAAATGGACATAGCTGTTACAGAATGTACTTTTGTGATGAATACTACTCAAAACGCATTCTTGTTAGTGTCCATTATCAAGTTAACATCCAAAAGGAAACCTTGTTTCCTCACCACAAACTTTAAAAATGTAGTACTAGCACTTAAAAGCTCCACAAACTCATTGACATTAAAATTGTCTTTATAAACTATAAAGAACAGATCATCTGCAAATCTTTTATAAAAGATCATTTGTTCTAAATGATCAATGTGTGGCAGTACTTCCATGTCCCACCAACCTAACACCAAATTTGCATAGGATGGGCCAACAGTGGCCCCCGTGGCCACCCCTTGCAGTTGTTTATAAAATTGCTTGTTAAACAAAAAGAAATTATCTAATAATAAATCTAAGAAAACAGTATAAGTAATAATACTGTTGTTACTTAAACTTGTATGCTTCCCCATAAACCATCTTACATAATCAGCCCCAACATCTTTAGGGATGCAAGTGAATAGGGAAACAACATCAACAGTGAACATCAGTAAATTTTTCAACCTAAAGTCTGAGGAAGAAAAAAAGGACTTGATTGTCCAAAAAATCCCAAGAATCAGCTGCATAAGAAGGAAGCTGCTTAACTAATGGATTCAACACTGAATTTAAATACAAAGAAATACAGTCAGTGCAACTTCCTGAAGCTGATATAATAGGTCTGAATGGAGGTTTTTCAACACTTTTGTGAAGTTTGGGAATTCCAAACATCGCACCCACCCTGGGACTATCCACACATAAAAATTCTAACACTTCCCTAGTTATTTCAGAGCTCATAAACATGTCATATAATGTAGTGTGGATATAGGCATAACTTTTAACAATTTCAAACTTCATGACTTTCCTATACTCTAATACATTTGCTAACATAATTTCCATAGCCTCTATGTAGTCAGTTGAGTTCATTATGACAATAGCCCCACCCTTATCCACCTTTATAAACCTTAAATCTTTCCTTGAAATAAGTTCATTCAGAGCTTTCTTTTCATTAAGGTTTAAGTTATAAAACATTTTTCTATGTTGATTTTGTAACATACTTCGGTACTTGCATATTATCGCAACCAGATTTTTCATGGCAATAGCGGCTGCTGTCCAATCCTGAAATATCTTTGTAAACGTTGTGAAAAAGTTGTTTTGTGTGTTTTCTTTACCACTACATCTTCTTTTCTTGACTGTTATCAATTAAATGTCAGAAAAAAAGACTATCGCTGCTTAGGTATGCTTCTTTATATCTTGGCTTACTGCCACTGCATTGCACTGGAACATGAGCATGCCGTATAGTACACTGAGAAGCTTAACAGTCACGTCGCACAAGTTAATTTTGAAAAGAACGATGGCAGTGCAAAGGCTTCTGGCTTCCCTTGAAAGTCACTGACCATAACCCTGACAGTGCCATATACAAAAAGGGAAGTAGGTGTTCCGAAAATGTTTCCCTCAGTACACGGAGCTGTGTGTGTGTAAAACAATGACATCGGCACAGACAGTATACATTCACATGTATTTGTGTAGAACTAGGATGCTACAAGGGTTTGAGAACTACGATTTCATTAAAACACACACGCAAGCTAAATGAAAACACTGACATGGAAATCATTCCAGTTATACCCTCAGATCTTCTGTCTTTCATCTGACAACAGCAGTTAAGGAAGAATAAAGCCCAAATTATTACCGTTACTTGACAGCATTTGTTGCCATGAAAAAAAGGAACGTTCAGCGGGTGGACTTGCAAAAAGCAACATGCTGGCAGTAAAGTGCATACAGAAACAAGTACAGTAGTTTTTTTTTTACTTTTCTTGGATCACACTCCTGAAACCAGCCTGCGGTGTGAAAGAAAACACAGTAGATAACGTCTGCAAAACATTAACAAGCATATGTCATGATCGGGAAGCGGACGTTATTGCTGTGAAAAATCTGGTTGCGATAATACTTCTAATATCTTTTTCACAGAAAGCCTGAAAGGCTTTTACAGCATGCACTAAACCAGGATTAAAGGTGGACAGCTTTGACAAAAAGTTACAATAACTGTGACCAACATCATTCAATATATACTTTAAATTTAACTTGCGAGTGTAGAGCTTGAGTTCTATCAGAGTTTTTGTAACATTCGCCTTCCTACTGGGCTGGAAATTAAGTCCTAGTTTCAACAAATTAATGTGCTCATCAGAAATGTTAAAATCAGACAAATTATAAACTGAGATAGAATTACCCAGTCTTTGTCATGTAATTCCCCTCTGTTACAATGTGATTTTTGTGTAACTGGCACATACTATAATATCATGTCTGCTTTTATTTACCTACATTCGCTCAGGAGTAGTGACCACCATTATTTATTCTGACATACATACTGAGACATTTTAATATTATACAGTTGTCTTTGTGAAATAAGCATCTTCATATAAGTTCATAGGTAGGTACTAGGCTTTCGGCCCAAGGGGCTATGTAAGCCTAGCCAGCAAGGTTCCATAGCTTACGCCACCCAAGAAAGTTATTTTCCTGTGCCACTGTTGAGCAGAGACACAGAAATGATCCCCGGGGTGTATTTCCTATTTCCCATCCACTCATCAAGATTTTTCTTGAAGAGTGTTAATGAAGAACTTTGCTTGACATAGATGGGTAGCTTGTTCCAGAGTATAGGAAGTCTCTGGGACAGGAATCTATCCCTCTAGCGTGTCCTGTTTATTGTGGTGACAAGGTTTAAGTCCCTAGAGCATGTAGCTCAGAGGGATTGGGATTTCTTTAAGTGTAGCATGTCCAACAGCTCTGGGTTTGACATAGCTTTATATGTTAGGCAGGGATCACCTTGGAGTAGGCGATATGCTACGGGGTAAAGCTGGAGTTTCTTGAGGCAGTCAGTGTAGGGCATTTGTTTGAGGCCAGTAATCCTCTTTGTGAGGTACTTCTGTGGCCTTTCCAGATGCTGCAGATGTCTTGTGAGGTACATTCCAAAAGGGGCGCTGTACTCTGTAATGGGTCTAATGAGTGACAAGTAGAGGGGAACAATGACCTCTTTTGTTATCATACTAGACTTGGAACATCTCTGACATCTTTCTGTATGCATCTCTTTGATTACTGTGCACATTGTCCTCAGTACACTTTTTTCTGTTTGGTAATCCGTTATTGTTTTTGCATTTGGTATTTCACATCCTGTCTTACTTATTCTTGAATTTGCGTTTCATTTATGTGCACAGTACACTTTCTCTGCCTGTTTAGAGCATGCATCATTGCCCTTTTGTAGCTGTTTGTGCTGTCCACGTGGGCACACTTAACACGTGGCCTATAAACAAATCTCTTTGTTTACTGTGTGTGGTCATGCTGCTCAACAGTTTCCTAGCTGCCAGCACTATTAATAGCCATGGAAGTCTGATTGTATTCATGTTAGTGTGATAAGCAGCATGCATGTGCTAACACATAAACATCATGTAGGCTTCCCGAGAAGGTTCTGAAATTGATGTGGACTCAATATCATAATTATTCAGCTTAAACAATTCCACACACATTCAGCTGTGTTTCATAAGTAAATAATTTATAAGATATGCCACTTACAAAAATTTATCTGTCAAAGCATTTGAGACATTTCCTGCAATAAACATAATTATGATAGCCATTTGTATGTAGTGTTACGTTCCTAATCAAAGAATTGTTAGGAATTGTATTCTAGCAACCTATTTAGAAAAAGCATTACCTGGATTTGAACCAAGGGTCATTTGCATACTATTTGTAAAGGCAGTGCACTTATATGTTGTGCCATTAGGTTAGCAAGTAGATTTTCTCCACTAAGAACAGTCCAGAGTCTTGATCATCGCTCATCACCAGTAAGTCTGTTTTCACTACAAAATGCTACCCAAATAATATTTTTCATGTTTTTGAGCAGTGCACAAGGGAAAAAAAGCAATAAAAAGCATATAAAAGTTACGATGACAATGATTCTTATATCTGGTGTAATAATTTCTACAGTCCCTTAACACTGTATGGATTTGAACCCCAGAAAAACTGTGTCAAAGTGCCAAAGTCACTGCATTTACAGCTTCTGCCACAGAAACAGGTATACAATATGCGCACATCACTCACTCATTAGTAATACTGTGTAGCAATGACAAAATTGTGCTAATGAAGATTACAGAAATGACATTGTCCAGTTTCTTTCAACTGTGAGCCATGTTTGTGCTGACAGTACACAGGCAAAATGACTTATTTAGCAATTTATATTCCATACAAAAGATTAATCTTACTGCTGTTCAGACTGCTGTGCCAAAGTTCACTTATGGGAATGTGTACTGCAATACTGATGGCAAGACCAGTTACAGTTCTCAGTTTGTACCTTGGGCAGTGGACTGCCATTCACTGCCTTAAAACACTGCCAGTCAACAGTGTGCTCTGCCAAAATGCACACAAATGAGAAACAAAAAAAGAAAAAAGTAATAGACAATTGTCAGTAGTAACACATACAAGGTAATAAATATGAAAAGGCAAGATTGGGAAGTTTCCTAGGTCCATGTGTGGCACAACCTGATTACATGCTCAGAAAAATATGTATTGTGAGACACCACACTGTCTGGCATTGAACCCTTCCACCAGCACAGGACTAGAAATGCTACTTTTTCATTTGCATAAACATATCTAGATCAATGTCATATTGACAAATACTTTACAGTAATAATGGTCCCCACCATGTTAATGAGAGTTTGCCAATACTGCCAGCTACTTCGCAAAACCATAAAAGAGAAGCAGAAAAAATATCCAAAATGACACACACAAACTGCAGACAAGATCCCAGTTTATTCTTCAACTTCAGCACCTCAACTTGAGCAATCTTCAAGAAGTATACACAACAGTACCAAAGCATTCCCCTTAAATACCCTAAAATCAATTAATAAATCAATTAAAAATCAATTAGATAAACAATTAAATCAGATACTACAAATTAATTTCACAAGTAAGATCATGTGGAACCAATGTTATTATGTTTAAGAATAAATAAAGATTCTTTAAATAACAATTTATCTTTTAACATGTCATCATCTCCTAACTTTACAAAGATTTTTTCTAAAACAGTAGCCTGTAATAACTTACAGTAACTATTGTGACATTCTTTAAAATGGACAGCAATGGAACTTTCTGTTTTACATTTTTTTAATATCTCTGACATGCTCCTGAACTCAACATTTAAACATTCTCTTACTTTCACCTATACATACTAAATTACAAGGACAACGTAAAGCACAGACAATTCATTCAGTAATACATGAAAAATTCCCTAAAACATTGAAGTTCTTACTTCCAATTTTATGAAAACGTTGAACAACCAACTCACAAACATTACATTTCCCACAAGGGAAAGTTCCCATAGGTCGTGGATTTGCTATTAAACTTTCTACAGGGGCAATAAAGTAAGATTTTATCAATTTATCCACTAAACTAGCTCCTTTTTTATAAGAAAAACAAGATGATAGCTTAACAACTTTCTTTTCTTCCTTTAACAAAAATTTTCAATAATATTTAACCTGTTCTTGTATCTGTTCACTAAGAATATTATGTCATAACCACAGAGATTATTTTGTAGTTGCACATTCTTACTACAATATATATATATATATATATATATATATATATATATATATATATATATATATATATATATATATATATATATATATATATATATATATCATGTGATTAGATTTATTAGCTTTAAATTCATAATTTTTACAGATTTTATCCAAAGCATCAAAGATACTGAACAACGAATAACCTCTCTTTAGAAACATTTGGGAAGTAGAAAAAAAATTGCTTTGTATAAATCACCAACATTATTACAAATTCTATGCAATCGCAACAGTTCCCCATATGGTAGGGAATTAATTGAACAGGATGAAAACTAGAACCATGTAAAAATTGCCCCCATCCTGAAATTTTCTGAATAGTGAGGTAAAAATTGCATCTCTATCAGTACCTACCAAATGTACACCTAGAAAATCAATTTCTTATCCAAATTGTAGGCCATCAAAAGACAAACTATATTGATTACATTGTAAATCAGCCACAAAGCCCTGAACTGTCTCAATGCCATCCTGACATACAAAAATAAGGTTGTCAGTGTATTTGTAATATTTTATTACATATTTCTTAAAAACGTCATGTTGGTAAATATACTTTCTTTCAAACAAAGCCATAAACAGGTTGGAATAAGTGGGGGCAAACGGTGCCCCCATAGCTGTACATTGTAACTGGTGGAAAATCTGATCATTAAAAGAAAAATAGTTATTGGTTAAACTAAATTCTATCCAATCAATCACATAATTTGATAACAGGCAGTCTTCTAAAATAGAGTACAGGGCTGTATATAGGCTGTTGACATCTAGGGACAGTACATTCTAAAGTTCCAGTTAATCACCAAAATTTTAGAAAGAAAGTCAAAAGTATCTTTGATATATGAATCCAATTGTTGTACATAAGGCCATAAAAAAATCATGTAAAACTGTACCAATATTATGTAGGAAGTATTTAGTTGCCGCCACTATGGGTCTACCTGGGGGATTTATCCAATTCTTATGTAACTTCAGTAGACAATAAAAAGTTGCCATAGTGCATTTCTCTATATTCAACTTTTTATTTACCTCTTCCCTAGTTAAATAACCTAAACGGTGTCAATTAGCTAATAAGGCTCGGTATTGCTTTAATGCTCCATAATAGGTTTCAATATCAACAGCGTTATAAATTCTTGTATCTTGTAAATGTGAATAACACATCTTGAGCTATTGTCTATAATGTAAAATCACAATTTTATTCCCTTTATCAGCTGGTTTTATAATTAAATGTTTACTATCAGTTAGTTCCTTTCATGCTATCCATTCAGATTTAGTTAAATTATAGCAGACAAATTATTTGTCATACCTAAATTCACTATACATCTGTTCCACAGAAAAATGTGATATAGCCATAAAATTGTATACACTTTCATTGCTAAAAGAAGGTATAAAACTTCTATATTTAATATCAGATACATTAAGCAAACAATAAGAATTGTGATTAGTGTTGCTATCTGATTCATTATACAAAGAACTTTCAGTCACAAGAATAAAACGATTCATTTTCAGAGGTGTCCATATCAGTATCATGCATATTCACATCAAAATAACATTTCAACCACAGTTTTTTGTGATAATTTGGACAATTAGTGTTCAATAATATGCCAAGATGGCAAAACTGTTGGTATGAATTTTCACCCCAGGTTTAATACCCCTAATTGTTCATTTGTTAAGCAACACCCAGATAAATTGGCAGGCAATGATACCTCATTAATGACAGCACAATTACTGCCATCTGCTTTGTTTAAAGTTTTGTTTAGATTGTCCTTTACTTGCTGATGTAAATGCTGTAGCTCCTTTGCCAGCTACTTTCTCTGTTTATTTTCTGACCATCTTCCCCTCCTGTCAGCTTAACTACAGAAATGTAATGTTATGGATATTTATATGAATTTTTGTTTCAATGCGTAATACAGCTAGATGATCAGCATTTCAGACAGATTTTAAGCAGAGCATGGACAGTGTTCTCTAACTGCAAGGATGTCAGTGTTGTTATGTTTTTTTCTCATAGCTCTCAAGGTAATTACACCTTTTTTATTTTAAGTTTACAATGCATGATTCAAACACTTTGAAGACAACAATCTCTTCAGTACAGCTTATTGTTGTTGTCAGAGCAATCAGAAACAATTATGAGCCATTAGCAGCTAACAGTTGTTACTGCCCCTCCCTGCAGTCCTAGAGTGTGTGCACACAATCATATAGCTGTTTACACTATGTTTACATCCCCTACATCAATTAATTTTTTTGGTATTCTAGAATGCTAATGATTTCACACCTCGCTTGCATTTTCACAGTGTTCAGAGGGCTGAATTTACAGCATAGGAAGGTAATGGTGCAACTATGGAAATGGAAGGAGAGGAGTCTGATTGGATACAGACAGACCATTATTAATAATTACTCGGAAGAGATTCTTCTACAAATCACTACACTACTGTATTTCATAAGTTACGTTTGTCATTTACACATACTCTATATTATAATATAATAATGTAGTAATATATCTGGAATATATTTCAATATGCAATGAAAACAATTGCAATTTACGCAATTTTGAAATTTCACTGCTGGTATTCTGCACATATGGCAGTTCTTATAGGTTCACAGGTTCATGTGTATTGACTATGCTAATGACCACAAGGATCTTTTTAAGCCTAGCCATGCATCCTAAATTTCTGACATGTTCTGGTATCTTTGATAAGTTTACGCAGAGGCTTAGGAGATGAAACATTTAAAAGCAGGGGTGTAGGGGATAAAACATATACAGGTTGCCTGTGTCCATTAGAGATATAGTTGCCAATCCAGGGATGAATTTCCTGTTTCCCATACAGTTGTCTAAGTTACAGTTGAATTGGGTTAGGGAGGAACTCTGCTTCATATGGATGGGGATCCTGTTCCAATGACAAGCTAGTCTTTGAAATACATACCTGTCTCTCCGCAAGGTCCTATTTATATCACAGGCAAGGTTTAAGTCTTTAGAATGGGTAATTCTGGTGCTGTTTGTTTTGTGGATATGTAGGGATTCCATCAGAGTAGGGTCTGACAATGTCCTGTATGCCAGGCATAGATCTACCCTTAACAGCCTGTAGGATACAGAATACAAGGACAGGGCCTTGAGGCAGTCTACACAGGACATTTGACTTACACCCTGTATTCTTTTAGCGAGGAACCTCTGTGGATGTTACAATTGTTGGATATACCTGGTTAGGTACATACCAAAGGGGGCATTGTACTCAATGATAGGTCTGATGAATGCTGAATACAGTTGATCAATGACTTCCATGGACCTAGATTCCATACCTTTCTTTATAAGTTGTGCAATATAGAATGATTTCCTCACTACCGTAAGCACATGATGGTTAAAGGCTAGATTACTGTCTATATGTGCCCCTAGGTCCCTGACTACTGAGGCAACTCTAAGGAGTGTGTTGTCAATATGATAGTTACCAGGTGTTGATGACTTCCCTAAGTATACTATTATGCATTTCTTGGCATTTAATTTTAGTCTATGGCTCTGACACCAGTTGTTTGTCTGTGTCAGTCCTTTCCGGAGAACATTTGTGTCAGTATGGGATTCAATGACAGCTCCTAATTTGCAATCATCTACATATTTAATCAGCCAGGGACCACTGACATTGGCCTTGACTTTAGAGAAGCAAATGCCAGAAAAGCGTGGTCCAAGGTCCCTTAGTGCACCCTCCCACCCTGTGAGAATGATGATGACTCTGCCATGGGCTTTGCTCATTTCTGTTTGATGTAGAGTTGCATATATGTGTGATTCTCAGAGTGGATATGTACAAGAATGAAAGTATGTAGGTATCTTTTTACCCACATGTTCATGTACTACAGGTTCCACACTTAACTTGTCATTACTGAAGTTAAGAGTCGTGTTTTGGGGCTGTCTCTTTCTGATGCTATAAGTACACAGACATTTCATGGGTAAATAACATATGTGGGCTTTGGGTGGCATCACTTTTAATATTTGTATTTGCTTAGGTTGTTATGTGTATTTCTTCACTAGTAAGTACATGTGCTATAATTTGCCTCTTAGTTGCTGGGTGTGTGCACTGACCTTTGAGTCTTAGCAGGTGAGCCTGTGTGTTATCCTCTGTCTCTTAGCCAGGGCAAGGGCATATTGTGCACTCCTACCTCTGGCAGCTACCTCTGCAGATTAAGGTTCTCCCTCAGATTCCTCATTTGAATATGCAGGAGGTGCTAGCCCTGCCTGTGGTCCAATAATGTGTGGTTCTGGCAATTGCTGTCTCTGTTGCACCTGTTTTCTCAAGATGATATTTTGCAACATGGCACAGACTTTGAGAATTTCTGACAGGTACTTGATTCATACTGCAGGGCACCTCCCCACTTGTCTAGACAGTGGAAATGTGAATTCAACATACCAAAAACACTCTATGATGTTTCTAGTTTCAGCGTGGGCATCACTGTATAATTCTTCTGTTGGTGTGTGTGCATTTCTGATGGGTGTCACAAGCCACAGCTCCAGTGCATAACCTGCATCATCCAGTAGATGGGTTTGTGGAACATCATCCTAACAATCCTTGTGTAAAGCCATTAGGTATGCCATATACATGAGTCATGATAACTGCCTGGGTTGCCTGCACAGACATAGTGGATATTCCGTTGTGCATTACAGACAACCTGACAGTTGACTGAGTGGAACTCCTTTCTGTTGATGAATGTTCTTTCCTGTGCACCAGGTGGATCTTTTATTTCCATGCATGTGCTGTCTATGGCCCACAAGACTTCAAGGAAGTGTGCTACAGCACAGAATTCTGCATTCTTCTTGCTGTATCTTGTACTGTGCATGGAAACTAGATGTACTCATCTGCATGTTGTAGCATGGCATTTAGATATTGGTGAAATATTCTAAAATTTGAGGCCAGTAACACCCATAGTATATCTCCTGTGAGTGTCTGGTATGTACCATTTGCTAATATCCTTAATGCTCCGCATAACTTAGTTTCCACTGGTATAGGTTCCCCTCAATTTCCCCTCGGTCACAGGTGTTTGTATAGTGTTTTGTAATCAATCCTGTATCATTCCACTATTTCAATATCATTCAGTATCTGATATGTTAAACAGTGTCTGAACACCTTTTGTCTCCTTGGACAAGGTCTTTCTGAAGCATCAGCAGCAGAGATCTGAACCTGTTGCGCATACACATGCAGGAGAGCAGCAGCCACTAACATTGTTTTTTTTTCTAAGTGTGATGTTGGCTGTATTCCAGTGGGTTTTGGTGTTAATAGCCAAGGGCTACACCATCTCTACACTGGTACTTTATAGCTTCCTGAATGACTCCACCATATCAGATTGTTTCATTTGCATGTAATTCAGCTGCTTATGCTTTAATTAGCATACTTTACTGTTTACCTTTGTTTAGCATCTCTACTTGACATGTAGAGCTGGTTAATGAATACAAAATGGCACGGTATCTTGTGCCTGTCATGATGCGATGTGCGCATGATAGCCAAGCGTAAATAAGTTGTTTATGAATCCAGCCCATCGATATGTACAAATGTTGTTGTTGTTGTTGTGTCTTTCAGCTTATCCTGGTTAGGGGTTGTCACAGTGGAACTCCGGTCCGCTAATGTTTGATAGTGGATTTTTACGTGCAGAGTTACCAGCCCTGATGCACAACCTTCAATGAAGGCATGCCCATTCAAGCATGCCTCCACCCAGAAGACGCTCTAGCTGAGAATCGAATGGGACAACAAATGTATATAGCTATATTAATATAAGCCAATCAGCTCCAGAAGCTGTTGAATAAATAAAGAATATACTCACTTTTAAAAGACTGTTGCTCTACTTCCATAACCCCTTTGCAACATTCACACTTGGTAATTTATTTCAGACAGACAATCAAACCTGATTTACCCTAAAAACTTCTAATATCTAAAACAGCCACTCAGTCAAAAGACAGATGATAGACTGGAACACAGGTTTATGGCACCAAAAAATAATTCCTACCCGTGAGAGCCAATACTGCAAACAATTGTATGCATGAATGCATTTAAATTATAACAGAAGCTTAATCCATCAAGCTGTACCAAAAGCCTTCAGATACCTTGTAAAAAGCATTCACTACAGGCTTAAGTGAAATGTAAAACCTCAAGAAGAAAACTACTACAGATCATGCTACCTTCCAGTAATCAATGGTACAATATTAAATTGCCAGGGCTGCAACTGTTAACACAGTCATGGCAGCCTGATCCTTCACCCTATTAAACTGTAAGATTACTCCTTATGTCTTAGTACCACACAGTCAGTCACTGGCAGAGGACTGCTTGAAGTAAACTGTCACATGAGTTTATTGCTCCTATGACCCCATCCCAAGCTGATAAGGTGAATACCAGGTGACAAGCTGACAACAAGCTGAGACAATTACTCTGCCAAAAAGTCAAACTAGACAGTGGGCATGGGGTTAAATACCCCTGACTCATTGCTTATGCCACACCCCTCCCGATATATAAGATGCAGGAAAACGTGTTTTGTTGCCAAAATGGCATATCTTACTAGAATTCTGAGCATGTTTTGTGAACTGCATTGGGGAACTGACATTTACTATTTTAAATAGCCCGTAAAACACTCAAGTGTTTTAGAGGACTATTGCTGTCACATCTTGGTGTGTACTTGGCTTCCGTCTTCCACCTGGAGGGTATTCAACCTCTGCTAAAAGAACAGGTGAAAACAGGTGAAAATGTCCAGAAGGTGTTCCAACTTACTATGTTAAAATTTAAAAGTATTTTAGCTGAAAAAAATATTTATAGGTAAATGTCACATATGCAATGTTGGGCTTTGATTTAGCTAAGATGGTGAATTCAAATTCAGCACTGAATTGCAGAGAAATTCTTGTGGGTAATGAAGGAGTCTTGTGTACATTATGAAGATGCTTACACTGTTATTTGAAAATATCATAAAGAATTATCAAAAAACTGATGAGTTGTAGCCTTTCAAAGGCAGGCGTCAGTGGCTGTACGTTTGCTGTCAGTCTAAAACATTGCATTATACTTGTTTCCACTGCATATGATGTGGAAAACGTTTGCTCAGTACGCCGAGTACAGTAATGGTCTAGAATACAATATTCCTGAATAAGGTTTTGCACAGGACTAGCACCCCCCATCCCCACCCTAGTTTAGGTTAATCATAGGATCGTGGGAGATTACTAGTCTATTGACCCAGAGGTCATTTTAAACCTAGCTGTTTCAACCCAACGTAATACCATAGAGGTACTAGTCAATAACCAAGATTGCATTTAGTGATGACTGCCCGTGTCCAGGAGGGTTCTGGGCGCTATTCCCAGTAAGAATTTACAGTGCAGTAATGTGAAAATGTATGTGTCTGTACAAGTGAAACCACCAGGAAATTGCATTTTGTACCTGTGTGAAGAAATGTTATTCTGTGAAATTTATTGTAATGCTAGTTTGGCTACAGAGAATTGGAAATAGTGTTAAGTACCATCAACAGTCTTGGAGTAGGTACTTTCCCTTTTTCATTGGCTTTACAAAGAAATATATATGTGTGTGTGTGTGTGTGTGTGTGTGTGTGTGTGTGTGTGTGTGTGTGTGTGTGTGTGTGTGTGTGTGTGTGTTTTGATATGCAGAATTAATCTGAACATGTATTGGTGAGAACTGAAAATATCATTTAAGAAAGAGTATTTTCTGTCTTATATGGACGTAAATTTTGACATGTTTGGATGAAATTCTGTCATTTAGTTCACTGAGAATGTGTGCATTTTTATGGCAACAACTTCATTATGTAGCTGCAAATGTTTCACTGGTGTTTTAAATGAAAAGCACAGAATACTATTTTGTTGAAAGTGATAGTTTTATGTTAGAGGAATATCAATATTACATGTTGTGATAGACATGCTCATATATGACCTTCTGTCATCTAATTTCACAAATGTTTCTGTTGCCTACTTCTTCAGAACTATTACGATATGCAACATCAAGTGAATATGCTATGACTGAGGTCTTTTGTCCTAGAAACTATTAATCTGTAAAATAATAAATGAACATGAGATTAATCAGGTGTTTTGTCCTGAGAAATTCATATCCATGTCTTAACGTAACAGAGAATTTCATAATGTCTTTAAGAATAGATCCTCACTAGAATTTAGGCCAGAATGAGCTTTGTAAATTGATAGGGTTCAGAACGGGCTTTGTAATTTGATAGGGTGCAGAACGGGCTTTGTATATTGACAGGGGGCTTTGTAAATTGATAGGGTGCAGAACGGACTTTGTAAATTGATAGGGTACAACAGTTACAGAACAATGTGTAGCTTTAAGGTCCCTTTGCTGCAAAATAAAGAAAATGTACCCAAAAGAAGTGTATATTTTAATGTTACTTGAGACCAAAGTAGATCTGTGTTTGTTTATAAAAGTGTCATTTTTATGATTGTAAAGTGATATAATCTTGTCCATTGTTTTTGCTTATTGCATGGGCATTGGTTCTACTAGTATCTGCACTTTAACCGGTTGATTAGCCTATAAGCACTGCAGACTGACTTAGTCCATGATTATACTTGATATTTCCCATATGATCATCAGTGAGCTTGAATATTGTACCCCACCTGGCAAACTGCTCCTTAGCTTATAAATCATTTGAGTAATATACATGTCCTTGTTTGTAGTTTTTATACAGTTCATTTTGTAACATGGACCTCTGTCTCTTTTAATAGGATGTTGCTCAAACAAGTCAGACTTAGCGTATTTAGAGTACTTTCAATCCAAATTTGAGATTGCTTTGTGTGTAATATTGTTGGATACTCTCCAAAAGTTTAATCTCACTCAAAGACAAAGAGGGAAAAAAGATTATATTCTATGACAGGTCTAATTATTGATATAAATGTTTTCAGAATCTGTAGATCTCTAGATGTAATTGTATTATAAATAAGACCACTCTAACATAATGCTCTTGTCTTTATATCCTGTACATGAAACTTAAAGGAAAGTCCTGGACCTATAACAGTTTGTAAGTGTTTAACTTGATCTACTTTTTCCAACTCTCTGTTACTTAGCACAATCTGGATATTACTTGCATTTATTTATTTAGTTATTTATTGACATTTGATTACTGGGATAGTCCATGGAGTCAGTATGAGCCCATTTTCAGTGGAGGCCCGGGGAGAAAAGCCCCACAATAAAACATTTCTTAAAGATTACAAGAAATGTTTCATAAAGATTACATAAAGAACAATTACATAAAGAGAATATTATGTAAGGAAAAAAATAATCAATTACATAATGCAATTTATAAAAGTAGAATTTCATCAATATAAAGCAAATGTCAAATTGTAACCTTTATTACAGGCTGACCTTACAGCATGAGTAAGAAAAGTAGAGAAAGAGCTAAGATCATGCGAACTACTGCCAAAGGAGAGCCATTGTTATGACAAGGTCTTATTATGAGGTAATAAAGTGTAAGGATGAAACTAAAGGATGTATAAGAGGAAAGAGAGAGGTTGTTAAGATTTAAGAGCTGGGGGCTTAATGCATGTGCAGTTCCAGTGTGAGGAGATATATGTATGTAGAGAGGTTTTGAAGGAAGATAAGGTTTGAATAGTTCTAATTACTAATGGGAGGGCATCCCAGGCTGAAGCTATGGCCTAGTACTATAGAAGTTCTCTGGCTGGTAGTTTGGGCTTGAGGACTATCAGTAGTTGCTGATTTTCTGATCTGAGATATCGGGTACGTATCACTTCACCTAAAACACATTTCACCTAAACTCATTTTATCAAGACCATATCACCTAAAACTCATTTCACCTAAACTCATTTCATCAAGACAGTAAGACCTAAAGTTCATTTCACCTAAAACTAATTTCACCGAAAACTCATTTCACTGACAAGTAGTACAATAAGGCAAATCAAAGGTATGTGTCCTTTTCCCCACTGTAGTGTGATAATGGTGTTAGTTTATATATATAAAGGGGGTGTGGGGGGTGTAGCCGCCCAACCTAGTTGTCTTTTACCAAATAATGTAAAACAAAGCCAGACAACATAAAACCAAAATAAGTGGGGGGCTACGCCCCCTACACCCCCATGTGGGGGGTTTCACCCTCCACACACCCCTAACTATATATACTAACACCAGTATCACACTATAGTGGGGAAAAGACATATACTTTTGATTTGCCTTATTGTACTACTTGTCGGTGAAATGAGTTTTTGGTGAAATTAACTTTAGGTGATTTGGTTTAGATGAGTTGAGTTTAGGTGAAATGAGTTTTAGGTGAAGTGATACGTACCCAGGAGATCTTGTGGGTAGATAGTGGCTAAATAGTGAACTAAGGGCAGGACAGAGGAAAGGTTTGTAGATTAATTTATGTGCAGTAGTCAGTTGCAGTTAAGTGAGGTAGTGAGGAAGCTCAAGCCAGTTAAGGGAGAGGAGAGATGTGCAGTGGTGAGTGGAATATTTAGCACTGGTAGCAAACTTGGTGATTTTGTTATAGCACATTGCAAGCTTAGTTTTTAGTGAGGATTGAATGTTTCTGGGTAGAGGGGCACCATGGATTAGAGAGGGGAGTAAGTAAGTGATTGCAAAGGGTTTGTCTAGTGGAAGATTTATGAAAGTGCTTGAGGTGATACAGTATGTCCGTTTTTGATGTGTCTTACTAATATTGTGCCTGTATGTCTAAGTCAAATTTTAAATGCTCATTGATTATTACTCATTGTAATTTGGTGAGAATAACAACTTTGACTGCTGATTTGTTATGGGACTGGATAGTGAACTGTGAACTTCTTGTTTAAGGGAGCTATCTTCTTTGGGGTAAAGTGGAGTAGTTTCGTTTTATTTGGATTTAGTGCCAGTTAATTGCTGTTGAACCAGGTTTCAATAGAGGAGAATGCCTGCTGAGTGATTTGTTGTAAGAGGGATATGGAATCAGGAGAGCATATAACTGCAGAATCATCTGCATATTGAATGACCGGCTGGCTGAAGAGTGGGGGCTGTTGATAAAGATGTTAAATAGGAGAGAGCCTAGTATGGAACCTTGGGGGACACCTGTGGGATTGTGAAGATATGGGGAGAGAGAGTTTTGCCATTTAGCAGCTTGTAGTCTGTCTTGTAAGTAGCTTAATGACCAATTAATAGTAGAGGAAGATAAACCAATGTTATACAGTTGTAGAGAAAGATGCACCAATGTTATACAGTTGTAGTAGAAGTAATGGATGTGAAACCATATCCAAAGCTTTTGATAGCTCTAGCGGTAGGGAGAAGATAAGTTTGCCTGAGTTTCGGGCTTTGTTTACAGTATCCATGAAAGATATCAAGGGAGATATAGTGCTGTGGCCTGGTCTGAAACTGTGCTGAGACGTTGCATATGAATACACTTTTCTAGGAGCTTAGAGATAGGGGACAGGGTGGTTATGGCATGGAAACTGGAGATATCGGCAGAGCTGCCACCTTTATGAAGAGATAGAATTTTTGCCTTTTTCCAGGGTATTGGCACATCAAATTCAGAGATGGATCTGTTAATTAATATGCTAATGGGATAGGCAATTGCTTCAGCTGCCAGTTTTAAATATTCTGTGGGTAGGTTATCGGTGATGGAGGTTAAGTTTGAGTCTGAGAAGCAACCATTTTATAGTAGCAGTTGGCACTGGTTTAAGGTTGAAAGAAGAGTATTGGTGAGGTAGGTGTTTTCCAGGTATGGTGTGAGGCTTTAGTGGAATGAGTGCAAGTGGAAGAGGAGTGATTTGGTGGTAAAATATAATTAGAAGTATTTGCAGCTGAGTTGTTGTGAGATTGGGAAAAGTTGGCAGTAATAGCTGATATACTGTTGATAAAGCGAGAGTTAAAGAGACTAGTTATTTGATCAGGAGATTTATCAGGGTGTGGACTTGGATTGTTTTTGGTGCAAGGGTGTAGTAGCAAGTTAAGCGATGTCCAGAATTTTCTTGAGTTCTGTTTGTGCTTGACTTGGAGTTTTAGGCAGTAATCTTTTTTGTCTAGGGTTAGATCCCATGTAATGTTTTTCATTTATTTATTTGTATTTGAAGGTTAAATGAAGAAAAAAATAAAAAATTTGAAAAAAAAATATAAAGTTGGTTTTAACAATGTATATATATAAATAAGTATATATATGTTATTTTTTATTTTTTTTATACAAAAATTTTTTTTTATTTTATTCTCACTAATTATTAATTAATAATTTTAATCAATTAGTTAGAATATATATGATATTTTATTGATTGATTGTATGATGATCCTTTGCTTAATGTGAAGCGATACCAGATCGTTGAATAAAAATACGGAATTTGACTGTTGGTGTGTTGTTGGTTAGATCCCATGTAATACTATCTTACCTTTTAATGTATTATTAAACTTTAGACTAATTCTGTCTAACTCTTTAGTCTTCCAATGATCTTTCTTTTTTTCTCTGTAATCTGATTAGATTTATATCCTGCCATCATTTCTCTTTTAAACCTCCCTTAGTTTCCTTAGCTTGAGTTCTGTTTCAGTATTTCTTGCATACATTTTAAATACAATCTAGCCATTGACATTAATGTCAATTATATTTGCTTGCTCCAATTTATACTGGTAATGTGACTTATTATGTTTGTTTTATCCATCCATTCCCTGTCATACTAAATTATTTCTGTTTTAACCAGTGGTGATACAATGACATAAAATAATTACTATAATGGCCAGAACTACTAAGATGATGTGTAACACTCACATTTGTAATATAAATATTAGTCACAACTAAATCTAGCAGTTAAATTGTCTGTCTGCCAATTATTTGTGCAAAACAATTTACTGTATATGCAGTGTATCTGAAGAAAGAGGACTCAAACTAAGAACCTGAGTGACCAGATTGCCAATGTATATGAGGGCCGATAAAGTTCCCCATTAATATTGTTGACTGTTAATTTACGTATTCTTCCTGTATTTGGAAAAAATAAGTTATGCTGAAAGCTTTTCATTTTTAGATGTTGATACGCAATGATGAATTGACTATCTCACCGTAGTATGCTGTTCCTCAATATTACACTCAGGATTTCTTCATCTTTTACTTTTTTGTAGCTAGTTGTTGTATGGTAATTGATTCTAAGTCCAGTTTAACTGTTTTTTTTTTGGGGGGGGGTTATATTTTAGCAAGGAAATATTCATTTTACAAATGCTGTCAGTATATAAACAATAATATTATGTTATAATGTTGTAGAGTGTAACACATTTGATGTAACTGGTATGCTTGTAGTTTGGCTAAGATTTAAATATGTGCAAACTAAAAGCAATATTTTGATGTCAGTATCACGTGATGGCTGGCTTTCTTCTGGAATAGTAGTTTGTTTTCTGCCTGAGTAAGTGTGTATATGTCAACCTAACTATAATAGTCCTTTTCTTACAAAAACATATAAAGCAAAGCCTTTGCTTCATTGTGGATGTGCTGTCATAGTGTATTTTGATCTAGCTTGCCTCTCAACCTATTATTAGTGCACAAAATCTGAACAAAGAGTAAAATAATGGGGAACAAATGCCCCAGAATAGGGACAATTTTTAAATATTGCTCTTATAAACTTGGAAAGTTGCTAAAATAACAGAGCTTGTGTTAGCATGCATTTTCACAAGAATTTGAAGTCTGAAACTCAAATGCATATCATTATTTAGTGACTTCAGACCAAAAATATGAGTCAAAAATCTGGACATTCTGTGAAAATCTGGATGGTTAAGAGGTATGAGTCTAAGTTATAATATTTTTTTTTTATTCAAGTTACAGGTACAGCTGTGACTGTAGGCAGTAATATGTTCCATACATTCAGCCACCTTATCGTCTCAAAGAATAATTTTGCATCAAACAACGAATATAATTTCACCTGTTCTTCTCAATATATCAAGTTATATTTAATTTAAGTTGGCATAGCCATTTGAGAAATGTTATGGGCACTGTAGTACATAATCTAAAGATATCAGATTAATATAATAATAATGCTGGTCTGCATTATTTTGAGATCAATATTATATGTGCTGTGCTATAATATCTAGAAATTTAAAACTATTTTGGGCTTGGGTTGTTTAGTTTGTGATAAACATGGGTACATTAGCATGCATAATATCTAATATAATACTCCTTCTGCACAATGTCATACCAGATTTATGGATGTAAATGTGGTCAGACATCATGCAGAAGGACGTTAAGCAAAGCACAATGTAAGGAATATGGTGTCCACTTAACGTCCTAATTGCTTAACATTCTATGGATAGAACACACCTAATCACCTCAAGCAGTAGACCCGTAACAAGTGGCATACCCCAGGGATTGGTCTTGGAGCCTCTGTTATTCAGGATATAATTCTCTGAGGTGCAGGCCAAAACCAGGGGGCTATGGTTGACCAAGTTTGCAAATGACTGCAAGGTGGGCTTGGTCAACAATTCCTCAAGTGATGTGGACGTCCTCCAAAAGTATCTCACCCAACCAATGACTGGTGCCAGCAACATGGCCTCATGCTGAATGCCAAAAAATGCATCATCATCCCCTTCGAGGAGAGTGACATCCATACATATCATCACATTAATAACAATGCCCTAAGCAAGCAATCAGTTGTGAGAGATTTGGGCACCCAGATTGATAGCAACCTGAATTTTGACCACCATTTTGCTTCCGTTGTACAGAAAGATTTTTACATGGCCCACCTCATAAGTAAGAGTATCTCATCCAGGGACAAGGAGGTCATAACATCCCTGTATTCTTCCCTTATAAGGCCAATTGCTAAGTACAATGCCTCCTTCGGCATGTATCTCTCAAAGCACATGCAGCAGTTGGAGAGACCACAGAGGTTCCTCACCAGGAGAATCCAGGGCCTCAAACATCTACCCTACACAGATAGGTTAAAAGCCTTGTCCCTCTACTCAGTTTCATGCAGACTCCTCAGAGGTGACCTCTGTCTGGCATGCAAAGCAATCTCAGACCCTGCCTTGATGGGATTGCTGCATATCTGCAAGTCAAACTCTACTCAAGTAACCCAAACGCGCAACCTCAACCTGGTCTGTGACATCAATAGGAGTTGTTGTCGGGACAGATTTGTGTCCCAGAGACTCCCTTTCTACAGAATAGACTCCCTCTCCATGTCAAGCAGAGTACCTCATTATCCCTTTTTAAGTACAACCTGGATAACCGGATGGGAAACAGAAAATACACCCCTGGGATTCCACCTGTGTCACTGTTGGACAGGGGCTTTGGGTGTTGACTTGTCTAAACATGGGCTAAACTCTTGGCTAGGCTTATAAGGGCCCCAGGGCCAATAGCCTAGTAACTTCCTATGATCCTGTGATCCTATGATCCTATGAACCTATCCCAGTTGTAGTGGTGTACAGCTGTAGTTATGTCAAGGCAAACATTGCAAGTATGTAGTAAGCTAAGCCGTCACTATTAACTACTAGGTTTCTTAAGTTCACGTTTCTTTTTTTAGGATGTATAGAACTTTAAAAATATTCGCACAGAAACATATATAACACTACCTTTGGCAAATTATTCAGAGCAGTATTAACTAATGTCTTTCTGTTGTATTATTTTGCTGCAGAAAATATATAGAAGGTAATGGGGATGATGTTTATTACTGTCAGTATGATATTTATGATACCAGAGACACATCACCATGAGTGTACAAACAACTGTAGTGCATGTAGCAAATGCAGCCTTCTGAAATGGCATCTACAGACCACTCAGCAGTCGCTGTCATTCAAAGAATCCATCAATGACATTCCTTATAAGAGATCAGGATTGCTTTTCTACAAGTAATAATGCATAATTTATCAGTGAATATAGGTGTAAACTGTGTTCCTATAAAACTGTTACAAAAGTGAAAGGGCCAACTACAAAAAACATTTTAGACATGTGGATCATATTCATAATTCCCACTGCATTTTATTTGAAAAGGAACACAAAAAGTATACAGAAATAAAACGCATAATAAGTTTCAGTGCAAAACAAGAACAAGGAAGTCTGGTTGGGCAAAAGACCCTGACAGATTTTATGAACAAGTGAACAAGACAAGTACTTTAGCATTAAGTGAAAATAAATTGACAAAATCTTAATGATTGCAATCGATTCCCAACCATTAAGCACTTATGAAGTTGAAGGCTTTTGTAAACTAATAAAAGCACTGAAGCCATACTATGAGACTCCATTAAGGAAAAATGCAACAGACTCATTACTGCCAAACATATAAGACTCAGTGAAAGGATGCTATGAAAGGAGATGAAAACAGCAATACTGTAGCACTCACATTTGACACAAGGGCTTCACATTCAAGAGCTGCTTATACGGATCTTAAAGTATATAGCCTTGATAACCCTTTTAAATTGAAACGTTTTTTTCGGAGTCTGAGCCTTTCTAGAGAAACTTGCAGCTGAAAATATAGTTGAACATATTTTTTTTCATTATTGCCAGAATTTAAAAATGAAGTTGACAACAGCTGTTCTGTTTCAGACAATGGGACAGATATAATAAAAGCCATTGACTTACTTGTTTAAAGCCTCCTTTGTTAGGGGTATTGGCCACTGCTTTCATATAATAGTAATGTCAGCAGTTTAAAGAAGTAAAAGAGGTATACAAAGTTTTAGATAAATGCTATATAATTATCAGTGTTTCAGAAATAACCCTTCAGCAACATGAATGCCAAGAGAAATATAAACAAGAAAGTCTCTTCTTGTCAGAAAAATTAAAATTGATGTTTCCACAAGATGGAATAGTATGACATTACTAAAAGAGTTTGCTAAGCAGACACACTAAAATCCCATGTTTCCTCCCTTTGAAAACATCACAGAATATCCTTCTACACAAAGGAGGAGGAAACTCAGCAGACATTACTAGTCTTACATGTATAGCACTCTTATCTTCCTCTCCAAAATACTTAAAAAAATGTATTCAGAAACAATTGATAAAGTATCTCCTGGAGAAAGAAAGAACTATCCCACCATACAGTATGGCTTTAATCCTTCCCACAGTACTAACACTACTCTTCTAACCTTTATACATCCCCCACACAGTATGGCTTTCATCCTTCCCACAGTACTAACACTACACTTCTAACCTTTTCACATCCCCACACACAGTATGACTTTCATCCTTCCCACAGTACTAACACTACACTTCTAACCTTTATACATCCCCCCACACAGTATGGCTTTCATCCTTCCCACAGTACTAATGCTACACTTCTAACCTTTATACATTCCCAAACACACAGTACGGCTTTCATCCTTCCCACAATACTAATGCTACACTTCTAACCTTTATACATCCCCACACAAAGTATGGCTTTCATCCTTCCCACAGTACTAACACTACACTTCTAACATTTATACATCCCCCCACACAGTATGACTTTCATCCTTCCCACAGTACTAACACTACACTTCTAACCTTTATATATCCTCCCACACAGTATGGCTTTCATTCTTCCCACAGTACTAACACTACATTTCTATCCTTTATACATCCCCCACACAGTACGGCTTTCATCCTTCTCACAGTACTAACACTACACTTCTAACCTTTATACATCCCCCCACACAGTATGGCTTTCATCCTTCCCACAGTACTAACACTACACTTCTAACCTTTATACATCCCCCAAATAATATGGCTTTCATCCTTCCCACAATGCTAACATTACACTTCTAACCTTTATACATCCACCCACACAGTATGGCTTTCATCCTTCCCACAGTACTAATACTGCACTGGCATATCCTTTTATATCTTAACAGTAATGAAGTAAATAGTGGTGGGTTTGTACAGAAAGTACAGAAAGTACCTTAACATGTGACAGGAAACACTTATTTTAGTCATATATGTCTATTACTAAGGTTTTCTTTCTTATTTTTCTCCTCTCATTTTTCATTGCCCTGTTTGTGTGATGTACCTCATAGCGCAAATAGCCTAAATGGGTAATGGGTGTGTTTATCAAGTTTACAGGAAGGACGTCAGTCCACATATGAAGCAGTCAGCCAAAAATAGTAACCAGATACATTCAATTAATGCCCAAGGCCATCATGAAAACCAGGCCTAGAGTACAGATGGTACTGGGTTATAGTACAGAGTGTGCAGTCTTTGTTTTACTGTTGTGACATTGCTGTTTACAGCAATGAAGTGCAACATAGACATCTGCTTCCTCAACATTGTTGTGGCAACAGGTGTAAGTATAGGATTGGCATACATACAGTCCTGGATTTGAATACACTATATGCCATATAGCATGTTTGCGCACCACCTACCAATGTGGAAACAGGCATAACTCCCATGCATGTACACTTAGTTAAGCATTGCACAAATCTACTGTTCACTGTGCGATGGAAATATATATATTATTCTTTCTTATTACTGTTTATTGAACATTTCCTTTGTATGACATAAAACTACATGTGGAAATATTACAAATTCAGGGCACATTGTAAGTATATGTCATAAATTCACAACACATACATGTGTTGTCCACCCCCTTACAACCAGTACAACCCTGAGGACTCAATATTTTAGACACACACATATATCAACCATACTACAAAGTATAATATATAATGTCGTGTGTTTCCTCATGGACAAGGCCAATCATTGGTGATGACAACTTTGCACTGTTAAACCCAAAATATCCAACTATGCTCAATAAGGGTACTTTTGTTCTTACACAGCTAGGCTTCTACACACCTAAGGCACACTCTACACTTAGGCTACTGGCCTCATATGAACCTATCAATTTATGTACTTTTGGAGGCCTACCTACCTGTTGTCCCCCACATGGCCTGCTGATGTCATGCATCATAAGTTAACCTGCAGCCATGTAAAAGTTAGACTTGTGCCATGTCACTTGTGTAAAATACGGTGTTCTGTAGTCTGTGTATTTAGATAGGTAGGGGCTGTGTTCTCATTGCAGTCAAGTGTGTGTGTGTGTGTGTGTGTGTGTGTGTGTGTGTGTGTGTGTGTGTGTGTGTGTGTGTCCAGCAAGAAGAGCCAGTGTATATCCTGCAGTTACCATCCCAATCCTATAAATTGACAACATTTTGATACTTCCACCTGCCTACACATCCACATTAGGCAGGCCTCCCACCTTCTTCTCTCCAACATGCACTGCTAATGTCATCCACTATAAGATGACCTGCAACCATGTAAAAGTCAGACTTGCACTGTGGAGCTTGCATAGAGTACTGCATTCTATAGTCTGTGTACTTGGATAGGTAGGGGTTCTGTTCTCACTGCAGTCACCTGTGTGTGTGTGTGTGTGTGTGTGTGTGTGTGTGTGTGTGTGTGTGTGTGTGTGTGTGTGTGTGTGTGATGTTACTTGACATTACAGTGATCCTTTCACACCAGCATGTGGGACACTGTTATCACCATATGCTCAACAGACAATGCTGATGTAATCAGCTAAATCAGATTATTGCATATACAACCATTTCGCCGGGGAGGATCAGACACTGGCTTGGAGCCCAGGCAGACATCAGCTTAGGTTCATAGGAGGTTAATAGGTAATTAGCTGAGGGCCTTTATAAGCCTAGCCATGTTATACCATTGCTCCCTTATTGACCAACTTGTATGGTCTATATTTGCAGTGCAAGTGTATGATCATCACTGACTGCCCTTATCCAAGAGGGACATGGGTGACACACCAGGGGTAAATTTACATTCTCCCATCCATTTGGGTAAGTTACACTTAAAAAGGGTCATTGAGGAGCTCTGTTTTATGTGAACTGGGAATTTTTTTCCAGAGGAGTGGCAATCTCTGGGAGACATACCTGTCACTCCACATCATGTTAATGTTGGAGGCTATGTTAAGATACCTAGAGTGAGTGAATCTTGTCACATGTGATTTGTGAATGTGCACCATTAGGCCAGGATCTGAGACTGCTGTGTAGGCCAGGCAAAAGTCACCGCTCAGCAGCCTATAAGATACAAAGTACAGTGACAGGGCCTAAAGTTTGTCCATGCAGGTCATGTGTTGCAGGTCCTGAATTGTCTTGGTGAGAAACTTCTTAGGTCTCCCCAGCTACTGCAGTGTGTCTGCTGAGGTACAGACAGAAGGGAGCATTGTACAGAGGAGTTATAACATTCTTATTTCTATATGTAATGCCCTTACTTGTGAGATGTGCAACACAGAAGGCCTTCTTTACCACTATGGACACATGGTGATAGCAGTTAAGGGTGATAACCACCTGTGGTCCCAAATCTCTCACCACAGGGTTTCAGCTAAGGGGGCACTGTTAATATTGTAATATGCAGGGACTTCCCTTGGCCATAATGCATGATAATCCATTATTTAGCATTTATTTTGAGACAGTGGCTTTGGCACTAGTTATTTGTCTGTGTAAGACCTTTTTGCTGTATGTCAACATCACTGGGTGACTCAGTGATTGTACCCATTTTGCACTCATCGGTGAGCATGGTAAGCCACAGGCCATCTATTTTCCCCTGGACATCTGAGAAATACACCCCAAACAGTACTGGGCCCAGCAAAAATCCTAGTGGTACACCAGTAGTAACTGGTCTGCTGCTAGAGGTGGTATCCCCAAATTTGAATGTATGTGTTATGCTGGTGATCCATTTGGCTGCCCATCTAGTGGCTTATGGGTTAATTCACCACTGTGTGAGTTTTTCAATGATGTCTGAGTGGGGGATTGTGTCAAAAGCCTTACCTAAGTCAAGATATGCTGTATGTAGCGTCTTACCTTAATCCAGAGCTTTGGTGACATTATCAAAGCCATGCACCTGGTTTTAATAAGCATTATATACCCTTAATGAAGCCAAATTGTGTTGGGGCAACAGTTTGAAAGTCACCTATGTTTTTGTTGATAAGGTCCATGATTATTCTCTGTATGGCCTGGCAGATACAGCTAGTGAGCCTTAGGGGTCTATATTTCCACGGTTGGTTGATGGACCCCTTTTGTGTAAGGGAATTACTGTTGCTGTGTTCCACTCTGCTGTGGTTGAAGACAGTGCTAGCTGGTTCTGATAGGTCCTGTCTTAGATGAGTTACTAGGCAGCCTGGGATGTTATCTGGTCCCATATAGGCTGCTTTTCTGCCCATGGAGAGTGCAGCTATGAACTGCTCTTTGCAGATACTAAGCAGAGGACTGGTGACAGGTATGCTTTGGGGTTTGTCTGGTGAGGACGGGGGGGATGACATTTGCCCCAAACTGTCTGATAGCAGGTCGGTGATGTCCTCAGGGTCAGAATGAGTGGTACCATCCACTAGTAGTTCGGAAAAGAGCTGGCCCTTCACTTCTAGATTTCTGACATAGCTAAAGAATGCATCATGGTTATTTTTAGCTAGGGATGCTAGCTTAGGTTTGTAAGTGGCTTTAGAGGACTACAAGATAGCTAATTTCCTTGTTCAAACTGTGGAAGGTGTCCTTCCTCTGCTGAGTCAGTTCCCTCTTGTTCTTAGACATTACTTTCTTCCACTTGTTGTATAACCTATGCATGCTTGATGTCCACCAAGGTGGCTTGTTTTCTGTAAGGACCTTGTTTTAATCCATTCACATTCATCTAACTCAATACATTTGTACAGTTGGTTAACCAGGCCATTGGTGCAGACCTTTATGTAGCAGTCATTGTTGATAGTGGTAGCAGGGGGTTTACAACTATTTATGGCATCTGTTAGGAGGCTATAGTTTGCTTTGGATAAATGTTTCATCCTTTCTGCTCTTGAGGGAGTGTCGGGTATGATTGTGAATGTGAATGAGACTGGATTGTGATCCAACCATTCCAGAGAGGCCAACCAACAAGGGTTAATGCAGAATCACTATGTTACTGAGTACTAAGTCTAGGACATTTAAGCCCCTTGTGGGGGTGCAGACTACCTGTTGCACAGCATGTGTATTAACAAAGTCCAGAAAACTTAGGATGAGTGGGTTTGTGCACATATATAACTCCCAATCGATGGCAGGATAGTTAGAATCACACATAACCAAGGTAGTTGGCTGTATAGAGAGTGACTCAAGTAGGTTCAAGTAGTCAGAGTGATACTCATGGTTCATGGTGGGGGACCTGTAGCTAACAATGACATGGAAAGGGGTTTTACATACAGTTAGTTGGACTTGGAGAAGTCCTACGGAGTCATACTGTTTGAAAAGTCTTGAGGTGTATTTGTCTTTAATGAAAATGTATACACCTCTGCCTTTGGTTCTTTCATGCTTGTTTTGATATCTGAAGTGTGGAAGGAATTGTAGCCTTGCATGGCCAGGGGGTCCTCTGCAACCTTGAACCATGTCTGTGTGACTGCACAGACATGAACATTTTCCAAGGTAAGGAGTTCTACACTCCTTTCATTAAGCAGCATAACCTTCAGTTTATTGCTAGTGGATTCTTTTACTTTGGAAATTTAGTTGTTCTGACATTGCCAAAAAGGCCACTATGGAGAAGGCAAGCACCTTCATATAGTACAGTAAGGTACATCTCCAGTCATTCACTGCAACATGGAGTATGACAGAGTCATAACAGTACTTGTTGCTGAGAGACTTGAGTGTGTGCATGGTCTGTTGGACACTGGCACCTGACAGGCAGCTAACTGTAACCTTCTCTTTGTCCAGCCTGGTGAGAGGGACATCTGTGTGTCTCATTATGGAGTCGGTTATGATCAAGAAATTTGGTTTTGAGGTGTTTTTTCCTAAAGGGCTATTGGCTGAGACACTGTTGTGTGTATTATTATGTGTAGTGGATTTTACTGGGTCTGCACTGTGCGCAGTAAGTTTGCACTTGGAAAGTCTCTGATCTTTAGTTAGGTTTCTAGTGACTACCTCTGATTATGTAGGTTTATGTGTTGTGAACTTATTACGTGCAAGAAGTGAACTGCATGTGCTGACAACATGTTTGATATCTGGTTTGTTGTAATGTGAGAGAATTGATTCCAAATTCATAGTATAGATGCAGCTCTCACATGTTGTATTAGCTTTAGCAGTAACTGTTTATCAGTATACATGAGGCAATTGCTCTGTTGCTTCAGGATGTCCATGTAAATCAGACTGCCTAGAGAAATGGTGGGAAACTGTCCATCAATTATGGAAGGTATATACTGTAGTAACTAGTGGGCAGTTGGCTAGATGGACCAGGTTTAAGTTTAAAACTAACAAAATGTGTCTATTCTATGGAGGGTTAGGGTTGCAATAGTGTCAATCTTTCACAATGCACAACTAAGTAGCTCGCAGAGCACCAGTGAGTAGCTATAGTAAACTGAGTGCAAGCCCGGCAAAACAAAATGCTGGAATACAAGCAAAGTTAAAATATTATAAATAAGTAAACAAAGAGAAAGGCTAAGAGTAAGCCTTATTCCAGCAATCCCCAACCCAGATGGGTTCTTGGCTACACAGCTGTGCCACAAGATTGCAGGGCGGACGTCTTAATGTAAGAGGGCTGGTTTTAGTGCTTCAGTGATGCCAAACAGTCTAGATTCAGTAAGCATGATTCGAGCCTATGCTGTAAAATGCAGAAGTACTAGAAATGTGCAGTGCAGAAAATTGCAATCACAGCAGAAGAAAAACCAGTTTAAATAACGCAACAATTCAGTAGAATACAACAAGAGTGTAGATAACAAGGGTCTATATCATATGTTTGACATTTGAAAACATCGAACATTAATTTATCGAAATTAAATATTCGAAGTTTCAAACATCAAACATATGAAGAAAAAAAAAAGAAAGGGAACTTACCTGACTGTTGTAAGCAAGGGGGCAAGCCCCCCTGCACCACTCACACCCCCCGCTCTTTAAATATACCAACTCTGAGACTGCACTATAATGTGGTAAAGGAAGATTTCCCTTTACTGCACTGTAGTGTGGTCTCAAAGTTGGTATATTTAAAGAGCACAGGGTGTGGGGGGTGCAGGGGGCCTTGCCCCTGCATACAACAGTTTGTTTTTGGGGTTGTTTTTTTTTTTTAGTACATATGTTTGAAGTTTTATACATATACAACTTATAAAACTTCGAACATATAATATAGCCCCGATAACAAACCTTCCTAGTTTGAAATAAGTGATCTGGAGCCCAACTGCTTAAACCAGAACTAAGACACTTTCATTATAACAGACACAATAAGCCTTCAACCAGCAATTCCCAGCTTAGAAGAGTGCAGGGTATCCTACCGTGCCACAAGAGACTACACCACAAACCTTCTTAATGTAAAATAACTGTTTGGAGGACAAGTGCTTAAGCCATAACAAAGACACTTAGAACAATAGCCACAATAAGCCTTTAAAAAGCAATTCACAGCTCAGAAGGGCAGATGCTACCATCTCCTCCCACAAGAGTGTAGACTACAAACCTTCTTCATATAAGACAACTGGCTTGAAGCCCAAGTGCTTAAACCAAAAGTAGTAGGCTTAGAATAACGTTTATAATTTAATGCCATACCAGACAGATGACAGCGACATGTCTTTTACTCTACCCTCATACCTCATGTGATGGCTAGTAGGTCCTGTGTTATCTTGATGAGAAAGCCCTGTGGTCTGTTCAACTGCTGTATATGTCTTGTGAGGTTCATGCAAAAAAGAGCATTATACTGTATTATTGTTCTGCTTAGTTTGACTACAGTGCTGTCATACAATCCTGAGATCTGCATGTGATGACATGTCTTATGATGTGCACCATATGTATGTACTGGAAAACATTAAAGAGAAGGTTATAAAGTAATGACACACATTGCAGTTCCTGACTTACAACCCTTAAAAGAGAATACACTACAAAGTATTGACATGATGATGATATCCACTGTATCATTTTACAACTCAAATATAAGTGAGTGGTACAATTATCAGTTCAACAACACAAATGCAGATATACTAAGCACTAATGTAGCTATGTACCCTGTGCATCAAAACAAAGCTTTTGTATCCCTGAACTCAAAAGAGAGAAAACATGGATATGGCATAGCTATCATCCCTTTTCCCAGGGTGCCGGGGGGGCAGGAGGCTGAGGCTGACATAAAAGTTTGGTAAGTGTGTGAGGGAGAAAAGGAAGCAGGAAGGCTATGTGTGTCTGTAGGGGTCCTGCATGTGAAACTGGTGTGTGAGAATCTGCATGAACACAGCCAAGCTCAGTGTTAGCTCTATGTCTTGGTATGTTGGACAGGTGTGAGCCATGCATGGTAGAGGTGGACATGCCCCTTCACAGGAATGCCCTGGACCATGATCCCATGGCCTGCCATGACTGGGAGAGGACAGCACACTCTCCGATGGACCAGTGGAAGTATTGCCACTATGGCACCATAATTGGGAGCCACCATATTAGTTATCATTAGATGTTGTGGCTGACCTATGCCTATGAGGATGCTGTTCCCCTCCCAGCAGACATTCCAGTGCAGACACTGCTCATTCCCTGACAGACAGTCCTCAGTCCATCACAGACACCCCTCATTCTAACATGTCATTCACTCGATCCAGGGAATTAGCAACACGATGGAGGCAGTTACATGTCAGACTGTGCCACATCAACAACACTGAGCATTTAGCTGGAGAGCCTTTCTGAATGTGTCTGTGCCTCCATGATGGCCCTAAACATATGTTGTGTGACACAGGAAGAGACACCTGCACCAGGTGAAGGAGGAACAGCAGGCCCTTTCTCAGCACCCCTATTGACTCTCCTGTGTGGCACCTCACTTTGGCTAAGGCCAGACTTAACAGGCACTGAAGCCACAGTAGCCATACTTCCCTGCTTAATGTCATCACCCTCCATCTGTCTTAAATCTGTGGCCTCAGTGGACTGAGTAGACATGCTTACTGGCTGTATTCAGGAAAAAAGAAGGCAGTGGCTAAACGCCAACCTCTATGTCAGATTCAACCTCTGTACCCCCCCAACTGTGTCTCAGTTTCACCACCATCATCATCACCGTCTGATTAGATACTGACATTGGGTGGCACAGGGCCCATACTTCCACTGTCATGACCACCTGTGATAACAATGGAAAAACACAGGATACATTAATACCTGCACTACTATGATGCAATATATATGTTAAACAACTAACAGTGCAGACAGTATTGCAGAGAGTACAGCAATACAACAGGTCTAAAATGACACATTATATTTATAGAAATTGATCTGTAGTACTGAAATAACTTTATTTGGCTTACCATCTGCTGGAGGCATATATCGCTGGATTCCTGACTATCCTGAAATAAGTTAAACAAGATTTAAGACCAACATCATCACATTTAACAGTAAGACAGAGGGTACTGCATGCACTCCTTTCAATCTGCATGATATGTTATTTCAGAAACAACACGGCTGACAACTCCAAACTGAACTTATCACTGTACCAATTTTCAATCCCCCCCCAAAAAAAACATGTGATACAGAAGTAACTTTTATTTCAATTGTTTTACTATACAACAGTATTCAACTGGTCATATAACAAAGCCTACCTGGAAGCTTTGCCTGAGACTGAGGAGGGGCACCTACATCAATCACATATTGTGGGCCACTCAACTCTGTTGTAGAAGATTTGCCAGGAATTCCTCACTGGGGATGAGGGGCGGTTCTGCAGCAGGCCATCCCTCAGTTACCCTATAGTCTCAGGCAACAGTGGCTGTACACCTCCATGCAGATGTTAACATGCCAGTGGCCCTGTGGCACAGCTGCTCATAAGCAAGACCATGGCCACCTACAGCATTTATGTCTGCAACAATCTGTTGCCATAGTCTCAGCCTGTCTGGTATATTGGGACAACCCCTTCTGCTTCACTGAAGTGGGGAGGGGCTGCACCGCAATGGCATTCTCAGTCCTAAAAGACAACAGAATGATAATGCCCATAAGTATCAGATAACTACAAAGTAACTGTTACCAGTTAAGGCAGGCAGTCAGTAGTACCCACTGGAAAAACGTAAAACAAAATACAGATAGGAAATACTAACAACAGGCAGGATGAGTAGCAAAAGAACATATCCTTGTATGTGCCATAGCAGTAACTCAACTGTACTCCCAAAAGAACAGTACATTCTAGGTTGTGACATCACTGTAACTGTAACCTCTCTTTGCTCCCCCACCCACTAAAGAACAGGCACATCAACCATTTTGCTAATAATACACATTTGAAATGCTAAATATGCATTCAAAGGATTTGTCCCTGAAACATTTGCACCAATGTATCAAACAGCTTTCAATTTTCATGTATTGTCAGTCATATGTGCCTCTGAAATGGCTTGACAAACATGACCATGCCATCAGTACACTTCTAACTAATGCATACAGATAGCCATGTAAAAGGCTTTGCTTCACATTATTCATTAATATATTCCAGCATATGCATTAGCTAGGTTACAAAATGACAGCATACCTGCTGGAGTTCAATACTCTATAAATATAGCTTGGGAAATATCTTGCTTTTCTGAGCATGTAGCAAGTATCTTCACCGTCAGTTTGGCTAGCTACACATTTGCCTTATTATAATGGAGTAGATTGTTAATGTATTACATCTGTCTAGGCTGTGTTTCAGAGATGCTAATTATAGCATAAGCAGCTGAATTGCATGCTAATCGACCAATCTGGTGGAGATATCCAACAAGTTATAAAGCAACCATATAGACTCCATGCTGATTTTTTTTCTGTGGATTTCAAACATGGTATAGTACAGACACAGAAAGTCTACAAAGACAGAATGTTAGGAACTGCTGCTTAACTCCATTTGTATGTGCTACAGGCTGCAGGCAATGCTACTGCTGCTGCCAATAGGCCTAGGCTGACACAGAGAAGAGCTTCAGGCCACATTTAACTTATCACAACATACGTGACATGGATATTGTAGAGTGCTACAGGGTGGACAGGGACACAATACAAGAACCCTGTGACCTCTGCCGCCTCACCTCAGAACCACAGCCTTTACCTCCCATGTATTGGCTGTGTACTGCTTCTATCACAGTCAGCCCTGGACTAACACTGTGGCAACTGCTGCAGTTACAAGTTAGGTCCTGCACATGAACTGTATTGTATAATAATATTATGATATGTACTTGTATTCCATCACTTGGTATTGTAAGCAGCTACAAGGTGGGAGATTTATACAGACATTAATGCCATATGTGACAGTAGAGATTTATTTGACTTGTATGTGTCCATTAACAAGTAGTAGGCCTCACGCCTTAAAGATTCATATATTGATACCTCCTCAAAGTAATGATGATCTCAGTTTAGCACCATATGAGGCCATTACAAGCCTAGCCAAGAATTTAGTCCATGTTCCAACAAGTCATCACCCTATGCCATTGTTCAGCAGGGATACAGGTGGAATCCCAGGGGTGTATTTTCTGTTCTCCATCCAGTTATCCACATTGTGCTTAAAAGGGTTAATGAGGTACTCTGCTTGATGTGGAGAGGAAGTCTATTCCACAAAAGGGGGGGTCTCTGGGACACAAATCTGTCCCAACAACAAGTCCTATTGATGTCACAGACCAGGTTGAGGTCACACATGCGGGTTACTCCAGTGGAGCTAGACTTGCAGATATGCAGCAGTCCCATCAAGGCAGGGTCTGAGATTGCTTTGTATGCCAGACAGATGTCACCTCTGAGGAGTCTGTAGGAGACTGAGTAGAACAACTGGGCATCTAGCCTATCTGTGTAGGGTAGAAGTTTGAGGCCCTGGATTCTCCTTGTGAGGAACCTCTGTGGTCTTTCCAGCTGCTGCATGTTCTTTATGAGGTACATGCCAAAAGGGGCATTGTACTCAATAATGGGTCTTATAAGGGAAGAATGCAGGGATGTTATGACCACCGTGTCCCTGGATGAGATACCCTTACTAATGAGTTGGGCCATATTGAAAGGTTTCCATACAATTGGAGGCAATATGGTGGCCAAACATCAGTTTGCTATCAACCTGAGTGCCCAAATTCCTCACAACTGATTGCATGCTTAGGACCTTATTATCAATGTGATAATTTACAGGGATATCACTCTCCCCAAAGAGGATAGTGATGCATTTTTTGGCATTCGGTTTAAAGCCATGTTTCTGGAACCAGTCATTTGTTTGGGTGAGACCCTCTTAGAGGATGTCCACATCACTAGAGGAATTGATGACAGCACTCAGCTTGCAGTCATCTGCAAACTTGGTTAGCCATAGCCCACTGGTTTTGGTCTGCACCTCAGAAACATATATCCCAAACAGCAGAAGCCCCAAGACCATTCCCTGAGGTGCACTGTTCATTACAGGTTGGCTGCTTGAGGTGGCTTTCCCTATTTTGATTAGGTGGGTTCTGTCAGTTATCCAGATAACTGATGAATGACCATGAAACACAGAAAGATAGGACACAGCTGTATATTTGTAAGGAATAATCATAGCAGCTTCTGTGATTATTAAGTGCACTACATCCAAATATGTTACATAGAATACATTTACAAATAACAGCTCATGCCTTGATATCAGTCTGCATTCAGTTCACTTGGTTGTGTGAAGAATTACATCATGTATTTGTTGAAAAGTTGTTTGTGGGGCAAAGATGAATAAGTTTCCCCTCCTGTTTTGTGATGGTGCATTACATGGAGAGTTGGGATCCAGGCCTATATAGTCATATCTGATGTCATGCAAACACCAGAGAGAAAAAAGGGGAGAACATTAGTAGCTTCATATGTGACATACAAAGCATTTATACAACTACTTGACTCTATTCTGTTACCTTTACTTTTAACACTACACACTACTAACAAGTTTCTTCCTTACTTTTTAGTCTACCCAGTTCATAACAGAGGCACACATTACAGTACAAATTAAATTAAATTAGGTACAGATTGCAGCCACCAATCCTTGATGTGTGGTAAACTGCACATATGTGTGTTCTAATTATACTGATTACAGATTACAGAAGTTCATTTGTGCTACTGGTACAGAGGTATGAGGTTACATTCCAATAATGATGACAACCTAACAGTGTTGTATATTTGGGAATTGTAGTTTTTGAACCCACAACTGATGACTACTCTCAAATACTGTACTGTTCTTTTGTCCTACATATTACTGCATGCATACTTTCCTTTTACAGTTTAGAGGTACATGCTCACTGTTATCTGAGAATATGTCATCATTGTTTTGTGCTACAGACTAAGACATGCATAGTTTCTTTTACAGTTGGGATATGCATGCTCAATTTGATACACCTGTATTAAACTAATAATTAAATTAACTGTATTAAATAACAACTAAGTGGTCCTTAACTTTCAATGGTATGAAATTACTATACACATTATTATTATTACTATTATTATTATTAAAATACTATTTAGAAAGTACTATTCTGATGCATATGTACCACATGCTTCTCACATCCTTATTAAAGGGTTGGCATGGGACCTAACATTTGAGGCTCACTCTGCAGCAGTTGTGGAAAAAAACAGAACAGAACATGACACTATTATGAATACGAGTCTGGACTATATTCAGCTTTGAACTCTTACAATTACTCACTGAAATTGATACTTACACATCTGTGGGATGTCCCCTGTACAAAATTCCCTGAACCAAAGGTCGAGGGTATCCCACTTCCTCCTCTGGAGGCCATTCAAGTTATGTCTGCATTTCTCACAAGTGCAGGAGATACATGTAGCACTTGTTAAAACCCTGTCAATATGATTCCAGGCTTCAGATTTATATTCTGAATGAATAGCTTGAATAACCCCACTGCAGCAGCAACCAGGGCCCATGTCCTTAACTAGTAGTCCAACAAACATTTTGGACTCCTGCATACCCCATCTCTGCACCCAAAAGTGCACACCCTCACCAGCAACCTCTGACATGCCTGCCATAGTTCAAGCTCAATATATAATAAACATTTTTCACCAATTGCATCTTATATGCTGATGTTTTCCCACCTACTGCATGTCTTGTGCTTACTGAAAGTGTGAACATTTTGGTTTTGTAACATTTGAAAACATTGTGCATCACGTATCATTGCACAAACACAGTAGGTAGGGTGCACACCTGTGGGCGCCGTGTTTGCATGATGGTAATGTGCAACAGTGGCAAACAATACCATTTCTAGATTATTACGTATACAAGCACTTGTGTAAATGTGCTAGTGAAGTGTAACATGTCTATGGCTCTCCTCCACTTACAGCTATTACCACAAGAAGGTTCAGAAAGCAGTTGTGTATGTTGCACTACATTGCTATAATCTGCAATCTCACAACAATAAAACAAAATTTGCATATCCTGTACTAAAACCTGGGAACATCTGCACTCCACACCTATACTTAACACCTGCTACCATGGGATAAGTGAATGTGCTATCTTAGTAGTTATTATAAGGTTCTTTCTGTTAATCTTAGCTGAACACCACTTAGCATTTTTGCGCAATTCACAATATTGTTAACTGAATGCATCCACTTTATATGTGTGGCTGTCTGGGTCCTGTCTACAACTTGGGTGGTCCATTCCTCCAGTTTGTGCACTGCGGCACTTCGCACAAACTAGGTGAGCACAACTAAACGGGTCTATATCACATAGTCGAAGTCCCACAACTCTGAACACCTAATGGTCGAACCATTATGTTCGAAGTTACAGAACTTCGACTATGTAAAAAAAAATAAAAAACAACAGACAACAAAATAAATTGATGTATGCAGGGGGATAAGCCACCCCTGTACCCCCCACCTCCCGCTACTTAAATATACCAACTCCAAGATCGCACCACATTGAACAGAATGGAAACCTCTGCTTATGGAGATTTCCATTCAAATGCTCAAACTTTTACAAATTCAAACTTATGGTCTCGACCATAAGTGGTTCGAACTTGTAAAAGTTTGACTATGTGATAGGAACCCCAACTAAACATGTTTATGCTAAGTGGCACATCGAAGAAACACTGCCTCCCCCTGAAAAAAAAATTAAAACACAAAAGGGAGACTGCCCAGAGTTTTATAGAATGTCCAGATATTTGCATCATACTTTTGGCCTGTTCCTTGTAAAATGTGTGGTTTACTGGGGACTCACTGAAGATTGAGATCAATATATATATAATGACATATATTTCTGTTTCCTACTTCATAGCCTTCAGAAAATGCATGCTAACACAAAGTAAATCGGTCTCTACTTTTGGCCCTTTATTCCCCTATTATTTTAGTGTTTGACTGGATTTTTTGCACTAAAAGGTTGTGTGGAATGATCCATATTCAGTGTATAGGTTTCATGTCCAACAACACAGGTGCAAGCCATGAAACCTCCTAGACAGCACTATTATTTTCCAAATTTCCTAGACAGCACTATTATAATACAGCATAAGACCCTCGATTGTCCACAAGACAGGTGAAATTTACTTTTCCAAGCATGTCCAGAGGTCAGCTTCAGATGTACTCTCCAGTTCAGCTAGTGGAATTGGGAATCCTGAGGCAATGTCACAACTGCCTCATGTATACAGACAACCCTCTCCTCTTACCTCTAAACACAAACACTTGTGAGAGATGCAAATACACAGCCAGACTGGAGGCTAAGCACTCTCAACCCATGACTGTAACAGACAGTCAAGAGGAGAAGAGACACACTAGCATCACATCACCAGTCACACATGGATCTACAAAACAAGCACCGGCAAAACATACACATAAATACATAAAAACATATTCGGAGGCACTAGGTACAAATCTGAAAAAGAAACAGTGCCCTCCAAGGCAGACAAGCAAGCAACCTGCACCTCCAAACACAAGCCAGAAAACACATAATTCACCTCAGCGGTGTGCCTCACGACAGACCCTAAGGCAAAACACCATACCCAACATGCTAGTAATAGGAGACTCTATAGTAAGGCACACAGATGTTCCACTCACCAGGCTGAACAAGGAGAAGGTTACTGTCATCTGCCTGTCAGGTGCTAGGATCTGCCACATAACACAGACAGGTCACTCCAGAACAAGTACAAGTATGATGCTGTCATTGTACATGTTGGTGTGAATGATCTAAGACGTACCTCCCTGGACTACATGAAAAGAGACATTGACCAGCTCTCTGATCATGTAGCCCAAGCTGGTATGACCCTGACCTTGAGTAGCATACTACCTTCACCTAAAATTATACCACAATACAAAGACAAAATAATCAATTTCAACAACTGGCTAAGCTTCTGGTGTCATTCTAAGGGGATCCAGTGTCTGTCTGCCTGGGATGACATGATAGACAAGCCTCGCTGTTTCACCAGAGATGGTTTGCACCTGTCACCCCTAGGCTTTCAAATACTGGCCAAGGCTCTTGCCGTCCCCATAGTGCCTTTTTTAGGCAAGGCTCAAAGGACAAACCAACCACTGTAACCAGCACAGGTAACCAAACACTAAGGGTAATGCTACTCAACACCAGAAGTCTCAACCTCAAAATGCATGCACTCGAGGCACTCCTCAGTATGGAAAAAATTGATGTTTGTGCAATGACAGAAACCTGGTTCAAGGCTTCGGAGAGCACCCCAGCACTACCAGGTTACAATTCATATCATACCTTCTGGCCTCAGTTACCGGATCGCAGTACAAAGGGTGGAGGTGTATCCATATTCATCAAGGATACCCACATCTCCAGGTTAGTGGCACAGCATGATGCCCCAGAGATCATCCATGCGCAACTATCAGGCAAAACCACATTTCAAGTCGTAGCCTGTTATAGATTGCCGACCATGTCCCAAGATGCTCACTCAGCATTCCTTGAGGCATTGGAAAATATAAAGGTCCTACCCAACACCATAATTTTGGGTGATTTCAACTTCCCTGGTATAGACTGGGCAAACTACCAAAGTTCTAACTCCTATGCCCAGCGGTTCATAGAATTTATAAATTCAAATGCCCTTGAACAACTGGTATGTTCTCCCACTAGAGGGGACAACATATTGGATTTAGTCATCACAAATATGGGCGCCCATTGTGCCACAGCCATTATCACTTCCTCTCTGGTCAGATCAGACCACAAACTGATAACCCTAGACATCCTCACCCTTCCACCTCCCCCAGTCAAAGAAACCATCGTAAAAAACCTTTCCAAAGCAAACTTCAAACTACTTGCATCAGAAGTGGAAAGCTTCACTATTCCCCTGCAGAAGGATAATTATATCCAGGATGCAGAATCCTACACCAAGGCACTTTATACACATCTTCAGGATTGCATGGACCATGCTCTCCCAAATAAAACCAAGACTCCTTCCTCAAGCAAGAAGAAACCAGTCTGGTGGCCCCGGCCTTAAGCAAACTATACAATAAAAGGAGGAGACTTATACAAAAAAGGCCAAATCTCAAGTAGAAAAATCTTCCCTGACCAGCTTTAGTAAGAAATTGAGGGCCCTCATCAAGTCAACTAAAGCCAATTTCGAAAAAAAAGTTGCCAAGTATGCCAAGGATAACCATAAGGCCTTCTATGGTTACGTTAAAAACCTAAATGGCAACACTCATGTCTGTTCTGAGCTAGTACAAAATGGAACAAAATACACTGACCCCACTGACATTGCCAACATCTTGGCTGACAGGTTCAGTGCAAATTCCCCCCCCCCCCCCACACCACCTACAGGGCCTATTACTATTCCAGGAGATTGTGTAACTCCAATTATTACTGATACATTGGTTAGTAAGGCTCTATCTAAAGCTAAAAACACTGCCTCCATGGGACCAGATGGTGTCCCGGGCTGTGTCATATGTGAGCTCCAAACTGAATTAACCCCACATCTGAATACCCTGTTCAGTCTCAGCCTCTCGACAGGATATGTGCCCATAGAATGGCGCACAGCAACGATGGTTCTGCTGCACAAGGGTGGGCCTACAACCGACCCTGGGAACTACTGACCAATAAGCCTGACCAGTCTGATCTGTAAGGCAATGGAGGGAATCATTATGGAACTCATAAATGGAGAGATTGGGAACATCCAAACACTTGACCCCACACAGTTCGGCTTCATCAAGGGCAGATCATGTCTTCTGAACCTGGTGGACTTCTTTGAGACAGTTACTCAGGCTATAGATAAGGGAAAGGAGGTACGCACGGCTTACCTTGACCTTGCTAAAGCATTTGACACCATTCCCCATTCGAGTATTATTGATAAACTCACCAACCTGGGAATAAACCCAAAATTGCTGAGCAAATCTGGTTCTTATAACTATTGCCTGGCACAAATGTTTATCATAATTGTTAATTCTGTAAATATTGTACAAACTCTATTGTTTGTTATTATTTTTTCATTTACAATTCCTGCTTCTCCAAAGAATATGAGATTAGCGATCCTAGCTATATTTTATATCTGTTAAATTGCTGCTGTACTCTCACTATGCTACACTAGAATAATTTTTTTTTTTTTGTTTAGATTTTTTTGTTTAGATTTTTTTATATTTGTCTCTTACTGTGCTGTTTTTTCTTATGTTTATTAACTAGTATATTTAGTGGAGCTTTTCTCCTCGGGCCTCTTCTGAAAATGAACATATATCCAGCCAGACTAGCCCGGTCAACAAATGTAAAATAAATAAAATAAAATAAATAAAAATAAACCCTTATGTCACAAGATGGATCACAAACTGGCTCTCAGACAGAGCCCACAAAGTAAGAGTAGCGGGATCTATGTCCGAATCCAGACCAGTAACGAGTGGTGTGCCTCAGGGCTCTGTCCTGGGGCCCCTCCTATTTGGCATATATTTTTCAGAAGTACAGGCAAGCACTGATGGGCTGTGGCTGACCAAGTTTGCGGACAACTGCAAACTGGATGCTATAATAGAGTCTCCGGTCAACATGAATATCCTCAAGAAGGGCCTTAACGAGACTGTTGCATGGTGTCAAAGCCATGGTCTCAAGCTAAATGTTAAAAAATGCATAGTAATCCCCTTTGGAAAAAACAGAGTACCCACAAACTACCACATAGGAGGTAACCCCCTGAAATCTGAAGTAGTAATAAGGGATCTAGGGACCCAAGTAGATAGTCAGCTTTCCTTTGATAACCATGTTGCCAAGGTGGTTAGAAAATCTTTCTATGTGACCCATCTGATCACGAAAGGGTTTGCATCAATATCTAAGGATGTAGTGGTGCCCCTCTACTCTTCCCTCATCAGACCCATTATTGAGTACAATGCACCAATTGGAATGTACCTGGCTAGGCATCTCCAGAGAGACCACAGAGGTACCTCACTAAGAGGATTACTGGCCTCAAACAGTTGCCCTATGCAGCATGATTGAAAAAACTAAGGCTTTTCTCTGTTGCATACCTCCTTCTCAGAGGTGATCTCTGTCTAACATACAGAACCATGTCCAACCCAGAACTGCTGAACATGCTACATCTTAGCAAAACCAAATCTACTCGAGCTACATGCTCTAGAGATATAAACCTCAGCACAACAATGAATAGAACATGCCGGAGGGATAGATTCCCTTCGCAAAGACTTCCCTTGCTATGGAACAAGGTCCCAATCTACATAAGACAGAGCCCCTCACTATCACTCTTTAAGAGGAACCTTGACGAGTGGATGGGTAACAGAAATTTCACACCAGGGATCATACCAACAGCTCTACTAGATAAGGGCCAAGAGTACTAGCTGCTAGATCAAGGGCCTAGGGAACTAACCAAAGGGGCGGTGAATACCGCACAACGTAACTGGGCTAATATATGCCTTCGGGCAGATAGCCCAGTATCTACCTATGAACCTAAGAACCTATGAACCTTGCTTAAGTTCATAGGTTGGTACTAGGCTATCGGCCCTAGGGCCTATACAAGCCTAGCTATAACAATTCCCTGGCTATTTCGTTCCACAGTATTTACTTCCCTGGACCCCTGTCTAGCAGAGCGACTGCCATGATCCCTGGGGTGAATTTCCTATCTCCCATCCAATCGTCAAGGTTCCTTTTGAAGAGGGCCAAAGAGGCACTCTGCTTGACATGTATGGGCAGTCTATTCCAGAGTCTGGGGAGTCTCTGAGTCAGGAACCTATCCCTCCAGCATGTTTTGTTCATTGTCATAACAAAGTTTAGATCCCTCGAGTGTGTTGCTCTGAAGGATTGGGATTTCTTTAAGTGTAGCATGTCCAACAGCTCTGGGTTTGACATGACCTTGTATGTTAAGCAGAGCTCACCTCTGAGTAGATGATATGTGACATAGTATAGCTGGAGTTTTTTTATACGGTCAGCATAGGGCATCTGCTTTAGGCCTGTGATCCTTTTAGTGAGGTATTTCTGAGGCCTTTCCAGTTGTTGCAGATGTCTTGAGAGGTACATACCAAACGCAGCGTTGTATTCTATAATGGGTCTAATGAAGGATGAGTACAGTGGGACAATGACCTCCTTTTGTCTGGATGAAAAGCCCTTAGTGATGATGTGTGCCACTCCAACCTTGCTTATGTGTGCTGCACATCATTAATATTCATGGTGTGATGCCTCGCGATAATACACAATGAGCAGTATTGCATACATGAAAAGACTTTCCATGTAGGATCTGAGTAGAACCTACACAGAGTTTATTGAATCCTACCCTCTGTTTTTCTCTCACTTCATATTGTAATTCCTAGTTTTATTATACTAACTTACCTTTAATTCTCTATAACTAGATGACATTTCTCTAATATTAAATCATTCTCATATAAGTTGTATCTGTCCTTAACAAATATTTTCACATTACTTCTAATTTGGTATAATTATTTAAATTACAGATGTTTTGTATTATTTCTGAAGGTTGAAAATTATTATTCTTGAAATGTTTTTGCAATACTTTGATGACGATTTTCTCCCCAGGCCTACCCTGAAAATGGGCACCTACCCAGTCAGGCTTTTCTAGTAATAAAATGTCAATAAATTAATAAATAAAAAGTTTAATATAGCAAAGTCATGGTTCTGCAGAGTCTGAAAGTTCTACAATTGTTGATGATTACAGAGTTATACAGGTCAGTACAATGTTTTTCTGCAGAACTCTTAGATATCTAACATATAATAGACTTGACCACCTAGAACAGAATGGTATATTAAGAGTTTCACAGGTCTCTTTTTTTCTGTATTCTTTATTTTGAACCTCCTCTCTCATACATATTAATTGTTTCAATTTTCTTTTTCCATGCATTATTTTATTATGTATCTCTATGTTTATGAGTGAGTTGATTGGTTCTTTTGATCTCATCCTTGTGTCATCTCTCAACATTTAAATTTATAAGGCCTCTTGTACCATTCAGTCTTGGCTGCTCTGTCTAAAGTGCTGCTTTTCTTGCTGTACTGTGGTGATGCTCTATTGTTTCCTAGTCCTAGTTCAGGACTCTGGCAGACTCCAACTCCAACACCTATACTCATGCTCATATACTTACAGGTAGAAGAAGTACCACCAAATGCCACTTAACGTCTCATGGACAATACACTATAAAGCAAAAAAAATACAATAAAATTTTATATATATATATATATATAGCCACGGTGGTGCAGCAGTTAGTATTGTCGCCTCACAGAAAGAGGTTCTCCTGTTCAATTCTCAGTTGGAGTGCCTTCTGTGTGGAGTCTGCATGTCCTCCTCGTGGTCAAGTGATATCTAAAGACATGCAGGCAGGTGCATGCATGAATGGGTGTGCCTTCTTTGAAGGTTGGGCGTCGGGCTGGCAACTCGGCACCATAAAAGTCCACTGCCAATCATTAGCGGACTGGAGTTCAGCTGTGGCAACCCCTAACCGGGAAAAGCTTAAAGACTTATATATATATATATATATATATATATATATATATATATATATATATATATATATATATATGTATATGGGTCTCTTTGAAAGATCTAAAACCTATAACATCTAATTTCATAACATTAAGACCAGAACATCTAAAACCCATAACATCGAATTTCATAACCTCTAACAGTACAAATCACATGAAAATATCATCTCCTCCACATATAATGACATATAATGACACCAAACTACCAAACACACTTTTTACTATGTTTCTGCAGGGGGGCATGATACAGTGGGGTTAGGAAATTAACTTTTTCCCACTGTAGTGTGATCTTGGAGTTGGTATATTTAATTTGGGGGGGTGAAGGGAGGCTTGCCCCCCTGCAGAAACGTATTAAAAAGTGCTTTTGGTAGTTTGGTGTCGTTATATGTGGAGGGGATGTTATTTTCTTGTGATTTACAGTGTTAGATGTTATGAAATTCGATGTTATGGACTTTAGATGTTTTTGGGTTTTAGATGTTCTGGTCTCAGTGTTATGAAATTAGATGTTATGGGTTTTAGATGTTAGACCCCCTGTATGTATGTATATATATATATATATATATATATATATATATATATATATATATATATATATATATATATATATATATATATACATAAATGTATACACACACATATATTTAGATATATATATATATATTTTTTTTTTTTTTTTTCCGCAGATATAATTGCCATAGATTTCACTAAAGTTTTCAACATGTAAAGCCACTCTCCTATCTTGCTAATAAACATTTTCATGGCCCATATCCCACCAAGTGGTTAACAAACTACTTATTATTTAGATCTTTCAGAGTTCATACTGGTCAAACCATCTCCTACTTATAGATTGCCTCAGGTAATGCCCAATGTTCAGTATTAGCATCCATGTTTTTATTAATACTTTACTCAATGCAATCTTCTCTTTTAAGTATATCTGCTTGCAGATATCGTAGTAACCTGACACTCATCTCTTTAAAATGCCAGTAATGATGTTTGCTTTAAATGAAAGTCCACACAATTGTCAAAGTGGCTGAATAATGTGGACCTCAAATAAAATTTTACCAAAACACCTTTCTCACTTTAATGGGCACAACAGTAAAATCCCATTGTTCAAGAACATCATTCTACGTAACAAAGAAATACATATATAAACAAATACATTTCTACAGAAACATTGGAATTTGGCTTGATCTTTCATTCACATTAATACTTACTATGACAATTTGAATATTAAACAAACCATCACTTTGCAGTCAAATGGAACATTTCCAGCTTTCATCATACCTGTCAACCTCGTAGTGCTAGAAATCTGGACAAAGCCGGACAAAATGGGGGGACAAAAGCCCAAAATAGGGACAGATTTTAAATATTTCTTTTATAAACTTAGAAAGTTGCTAACATAACAGGGTTTGTGTTTACATGCATTTTTCTGAAGGATTTGAAGTCTGAAACTCAAATGTGTGTCATTATTTAGTGACTTCAATCACCAGATCATCACAGTGATTTGCCAGAAAATCATAAATTTTATGAGAAACAGACCAGATCTGAAGAATTTTTTCAAAAGCACTTATCGTATGTGGATTTGGGGACATTAAAGTTTTATTTTCTACTGTCTGTCTAATAAATTGTTTTATTGAAGGCACCAGGATTTTAGCCATGGAGAGTAGCTTGCTTTTTCTTTTTGCATTTGTGTTTGTTTGCTGGCTACTCCTTAGCAGTGGGAGAAGTTTTTGTTTCTTCATCATGAGATATGGTTGGTTATGCAGAGTATAAAAAAAAAACAAGAAATGCTGACCTTATAAGAAATTCTTAGCATAGAAAAGTTTCTATAATGGAATACTTGATTGGTTTAATAGAAATGCATAGATATACCAACACATATCACTTAAAAAGGCAGCATAAAGTGAATATAACAAAGAATGTCAAAAAATTGTAGAGACAAGCACAATAACTGAAGCTATTAAGAGAACGATTCATACAAAAATGAGAAGAATAAGTTGTTGTGCAACTAAACCAGGAAACCGATGCATATTATTAGTTTTTATACTCCCAATAAGGAGCCCAGGAAAATACAGAGTACTAAAGCAAAATAAATGATAAAATAGAATACAACCAGGGAAATGCCAATTAGAGACAACTGTAAAGCAGTTAAGAATGAAATGTCATTATTAGAGGACTAGAAAAAAAGAAATGCATAAGTGAAAGCTTGTAGAAAAATAAATGTTATAAAAGAAGAAAAATACATTATAAAACAGCTGAAAATTTGTGTTGCACCATTTCTAACAGCAAATTAAAAATCTCTACACATTTAAAAAACTTTATATAAAAAATACTAAGTAAAGATACAAAACAAGCAATTTAGGGATGACCAGAAAAATGTCTATAGGGAGCTTTAAAGGAAAACGGTAGCAGTTGTAATTATGTCAAAACAGAAAAAAATAATAAATTCTGGAGAAATATCTGTGACAGCTCAGTTAAATGCAACAAGAATACTGACAGGTAAAAGGTGTGAAAGATAAATTTAGAAATTTCAATACAGATGGTAAGGGATGAAATGAAGTAACTGCTTTTAAAGCAGATATAACTTTAAGAAAGACTTGTAATGGAACATTTCTTATCCAGATATTGTACTCAACATCTAACCAATAGCTTTAACATCTCTGCACCATGATTTGGGTGAATAAGAAGCATCTATATACACATTCTGAGATGACACTGGCATAGTTAATGGAAATTATTATACTGCTGCTGAATAGTGAATCTGCAAGCCATCCTAAGACCTAGTGACGATTAACGCATCAACCAACATAAAAAATCAGTGAGGAAAATGCAATAAAAGAAACTCATGCAGTGCCAAGGATAATCTTTTATTGATGAAAACCTTGTTAGAGCACTGTAAAAAGGGGAGTATCCTAAGTATTTCATGGATAGCTTACAAAAGTAATATTTGACAGTACACGCTGAAATTGTAGAATGATTGGATGCCAGAAGTCTAAACCTCAAAATGCAACAACTCAAAGCTCTCCTCAGTATGGAGAATATCGATGTCTGTGCAGTAACAGAGACCTGGTTCAAGGCTCCTGAGAGCACCCCAGCACTTCCAGATTATACCTCATACCATGCTTTTCGGCCCCAAAACTCAGACCGAACCACAAAGGGAGGGGGAGTATCCATATACATCAAGGATACCCACACCTCCAGGTTAGTGGCACTGCACGAAGCATCGGAGACCATCCATGTGCAACTAACAGTGGGCAAAACTGCCTTTCAGTTTGTAGCCTGCTACAGACCACCATCCCAAACTCAGGAACCTCACTCGCCTTTCCTGAGAACACTGGAGAATATGAAGGTCTCTCCAAACACCTTTATACTGGGTGACTTCAAGTACCCAAACATAGACTGGGAGCACTACTCAAGCCCCAAAACCCTAGCCCAAAGGTTCCTAGAATTTATAAACTCAAATGCTATGGAACAACTAGTCACCACTCCCACAAGAGGGGAAAACATACTGGACCTGATCATCACAAACATGAGGACTCTATGCTCCACACCAGAGGTATACCCCTCATTGGTAAGATGGGACCATAAATTAATCTCCCTGGACATCCACATCCCAACCCCACCACCAGCCCAGAATACCACAGTGAAAAACTTCTCAAAAGCTAATTTCACACTTCTCAAAACTGAGGTGAAATCATTCAAAGCCCCCGGGCCAGTGGAAACTACGGCCCAAACTGCAGAATCCTTTATAAACGAATTCTATGGACACCTTCAGGAATGCATGGATCATGCAATCCCAAATAAAGCTAAGACCCAATCTTCCAAAGGCAGGCGTCCTGTCTGGTGGACCCAGCCATAAATAAGCTATACAACAAAAAGAGGAAGCTACTACAGGATAGAGCAAAATCCCTAAAAAAGAAGGCATCACTGATCAGTACTAGCAAAAAACTATGGTCCCTCATAAAATCATCCAAGGCCAGCTTCGAGAGAAACATTGCACAGGACACTAAAGATAATCACAAGGCCTTCTTTAGTTATGTTAGAAACCTGGGTGGCAACTCCCAGATATGTTCGGAGTTAGTCCAAAATGACAAAAAATTCACTGAACCCACAGACATTGCCAACATCCTGGTGGACAGGTTCAATGCAAACCCCCCCCTTCCCCCCCAAAAGAGCAAATATCTATCCCAGCAGAGAGCTGTCTCCCTGGCATCTCAGATGCTCAGGTGAGAGCTGCCCTTTCCAAAGCAAAAAACACAGCATCAATGGGACCGGACGGTGTCCCGGGCTGCATCCTACACGAGCTCCAAGAAGAGCTTGAACCTCATAAAAAGTTACTGTTCAATCTCAGCCTTACTACAGGATATGTACCCAAGGAATGGCGTACAGCAACAGTGGTATCACTACACAAAGGTGGTGCCTCAACGGACCCTGGAAACTATCGCCTCATAAGCCTGACTAGCCTGGTCTGCAAAGCTATGGAGCGGATCATCATGGAACTCATAAACAAAGACATTGGGGACCTACAGACACTAGATCCTACCCAATTTGGCTTTGTTAAGGGCAGATCCTGCCTCTTGAACCTGGTCAACTTCTTCAAAACAGTCACCAAGGCCATAGATGAAGGGAAGGTAGTTTACACAGCCTACCTGGACCTCGCAAAAGCCTTCGACACCATACCCCACTCAGGCATCATAAATAAGCTCTCCTGCTTAAATATCAACCCCTATGTCATAAGATAGGTTGCAAACTGGCTCAAGGACAGGACCCACATGGTCAGAATTTCAGGAGCCATGTCAGACTCTAAACCAGTTACAAGTGGCGTCCCACAGGGCTCAGTCCTGGGACCGCTCTTGTTCGGTATATATTTTTCTGAGGTACAGGCCAACATGGGAGGACTATGGCTGACCAAGTTCGCAGATGACTGCAAACTGGGTGCCATAATCAACTCTCCAGCTGACACAAGCATCCTCCAAAAGGGTCTCACAGAGATGGATAACTGGTGCCAGAGCCATGCCCTGAAGCTAAACGCCAAGAAGTGTATAGTCATCCCCTTTGGGAAAAACAAAATGCCCATAAATTACCACATAGGTGGTAATCCATTAAGTACGGAGGAAGTAATTAGGGATCTGGGAACCCAAGTTGATAGTAGCCTCTCCTTTGACAACCACATTGCCAAAGTGGTTAGAAAGACCTTCTATATAGCCCACCTTATCATGAAAGGATTCACATCTAGATCAAGGGAGGTCATTGTGCCCCTTTACTCATCACTCATCCGGCCCATAATTGAATACAATACCCCATTTGGGATGTATCTTACCCGACACCTGCAGCAACTGGAAAGACCCTAAAAGTACCTCACCAAGAGGATCAAGGGTCTCAAACAGATGACCTATGCTGCTCAGTTAAAGAAACTCCAGCTCTACTCAGTTGCATACTGCCTACTTAGAGGCAATCTGTGCTTGACGTATAAAGCCATGTCCAACCCAGAATTAATGGACATGCTCCACCTCAAAAAATCCAAATCCACTAGAGCTACGAGCTCAAGGGACTTGAACCTCAACACAGAAATTAATAGGACATGCTGGAGAGACAGATTTATAACCCAGAGGCTCCCAGCACTCTGGAATAGAATCCCTGTCCATATCAGGCAGAGCCCCTTACTAACTCTCTTCAAGAGGAATCTTGACGAGTGGATGGGAGATCGTAGGTTTACGCCGGGGATCACTTCTGTGTCACTGCTAGACAGAGGCACAGTAAACTAACCTAAAAAAGGCCAAAGTTAAACTCACTTTAAAGGGTGGCAAAAGCCAAACACACTCTGGCTAGGCTGATAAATGCCCTAGGGCATGTAGCCTAGTATCAACCTATGAACCTATGAACCTATGATTTCCAATATGCATGACTCACTGCACGCTGATAAAGTCATAATGAGTATGAGAACGTCACATACAACTATACAACTGAGCAATGGAAAGGGTCAAATTACTATCCTAGGTATAACAATCCAGTCAGGAATATTTAAAGATTCTTTGTCACCATTATGATTTTGGCCTTTCCTCAATCATTAAACTGTTTCCTTAATAGGCCAGGCTATGGGTACAGTTTGATTTCAAGAAATCAAGTCCTTCCATTTGTAGTTCTATATCCTTTTCTTGTGCATGATCTAAAATTGTAAACTGCTTCTGAAAATGCAACTACCAATGTATAAGCAACATTGACAGCTGGATAACAAAGTCACCAAGAAAATATGAACTTAGGAAAAGAGATGATATAGAGGAACTAGAATGAGAGGAAGAATAGACATATTGGGAAATAGATGAGGGAAAATGTTTCAGAAGATTGCTGCTAAAATCAAAAACTGTCATGGCATCATAGAATAAAGATTAAGCTACAAATCAATTCGCTCTCCTTGTCTTGTCATATAGCTTTAGTGTGATTGGCTGGACTTCAAAATTGTGGAATCGGTAAGTGAAAAAAGTGAAAGTGAGAAAACTCCTTCACTTCTGCAAAATAATATATTATAATTAGTGGATGGTGTTTTCAAGCCCTAACAACATTTACATAAAGCATCTGACTCTTAACCTCAGATTCCGCAAACCAAAAAGCCACCAACTTCCTCAGAGCAAAGCAAGCAAGTGTTCAGGTAACTACACCTTCCCTGTCTTCAACTCTTCTCGGAGACACTGTACAGCTATACACCAGTAATATTAACATCTTGACATGTATTAGGTATATTCTATGCACACACTGCTCTGAAACAGCTTAATGCATTTATAGAGAATATCAATCTTTTTATCCCTTTCCCTTCCACAAAGTGAGCAGGATTCACGATGGCTTACATGGAGTCGTGTAAGACTCCATGCAGCCATCGCGATCCAGGAACAGCCCGAAATACCATGTAAGAGACCAGCTAAAACGACTCTTACACGGGCAGGGCGTGGATATGCTAATCACCTCACTTGCAGCCGAAAGGCATGCAAATGAGTTAGATTAGTGATCCATGAAGCTGAAACCAGCCCGTGTAAGAGTCGTGTTAGGTGCAGAAATGTACACAGTTGACAACTGAGTATGTTACTGCAAATAACACAATGGAGCCATGACAGCTCCAAATAAAGTGTGCAAATGTTGCAGTCAGCATGCCAATAGCCAAATATGTGGCCACTGGCACGGTAACCCGATGCAAACATGAAATTATTTTTTTTTTCCTGTGATCGGCGATGTTTAAACGCAGCGCAGCCCCGCACAAATGGGCTGCGCTAAATAAGACATAAAAATAAGGTTTGAAACCCACAAATGTGGGTTTTATGTAATGCATGGATTTGCAATGCAGGGACTAGCAGACCAAAAACAACATGGCCACCGTCTAGTGGTTGCTAAGGGGGGAAGCTGAGTGTAAGACATGTAACTAAGCATTAGTAGGCAATCCTATGTAAATGAGTGGTAGGATAGTGAATCACACTGTCACATAGCAAATGAGCACATTCCGTGTAGTGTAAGAGTTAGATAAGGGGGAATAACAGAGTAGGAGATAGGTGACATCACAGGGGGGAATGTCAGGAAGAAATCAAGCTCATTGGAGCAAAGTGGTATGTGAAAGATATCAATCACACAGCATAAAAAGAGGAGTGCCAACAGATAAGCATGGGAAAGTCAAGAAATGGAAGGTGTACACTGTGGCCAATACCAAAGTTTCTTGCTGTGCGTGCATGCGCGTGTGTGCGTGCTGGGAGCCGCGAGTAAGACAGAGTGCGTGCGTGGTGTAAGGCAGAGTAAGCATGTAGGAGCCTGTTTAAAGATCTGTAAACCTGTTTGCGCTGGTGTGCGTGCGTTTTAACCCAAATAAGCAGATTCTAGTCCATGTAAGCATGTGTGCATGCGTGGTAGCCACTGTGAGTGTGTTTTCGCTGGTATGAGCGCAGCTCCCCCCTGAGGAAACAGAGAGGAAAAAGGAAGCAGAAGAAATAGTAGGAAACTAGCAGGGAATACTGGTAGAGCTAAAAGGTGAAAACAATTAGAAGCAGGCAATTACACAGGCTGAATACTAGCCCAGCCCAGCACTTAAAATACTGCAAACAGCATTGCAGTATGTTTCTCTCAAGAGACACTGCAAGACAGGAGTAAGCTAGTAGAAGTGAAAACTGAAAAAGCTGCACTCAGACCAAACATGCTAGGGGCTGCCATAGCTGTTATAAGGAGACATAGGAGACTTGCTGAGGGTGGTGACAATGCAAATGCTGCCAGACAACCCACAGTGAGGAGAGGGAGAAGAGTGTTCAGGTCCATGGTCACCTACCAGGGGTTACATGAGCTGGAGATAGTGGAGCGCTATAGAGTGGACAGAGACCTCCTGCAGCAAATTGTTGAGCTGTGCAGGCCACGCCTCACACACAGAACCAACAGAGGGGAACCCATCCCAGTGGAAACCAAGGTATGTGTTGGCCTAAGAATACTAGCAACAGGTACCTTCCAGAGACCAACTGGTGATATGATGGAGATATCACAGGCATCAGCCTCCAGGGTACTGCACCAGTTCCTGGATGCCATGTCAGCACATGTTGGTGAGCATGAATATTTCCCCAATGCCCGTAAGGTATTGGCCAGCAATATGCATCTCTTCCAGCAAATAGCGGAATACCCTGAGGTAGTGGGTGCAATAGACTGCACGCACATACGCATCAAAGCACCAGCTGGTGAGCGGGGTAGGGCCTACATTAACTGCAAGGGCTTCCTCTCCATCAACTGCCAGGTCAAGTGTGATGCCCAGGGCATAATAATGAATGTGTGTGCTGGCTGTCCTGGGAGCTACCATGATTCCCATATCTGGCATTTCAAGCAGCTGTACCAGACATTTGCCAATAGGGACATCCCACATGGTCATCTAGTGGGGGATGCAGGATATGCACTGGAGCCGTGGCTGATGACACCCATCAGAAACGCACACACACCTGAACAGGAACGCCATAATGAGGCACACGCACAAACATGTAATGTAATAGAGCGTGTGTTTGGGCTGCTCAAGTCACGGTTTCGGTGCCTGGACACATCTGGTGGAGCCTTGCAGTACTCACCAACTACATGTACCCAAATTGTCCTGGTATGTGCTATGCTACATAATATGATTCTGCGAAAACAGCTGCAGTAGGACCAGCATAGGGCCGGGACAAACAGCCCCCCACCATTGCCAAGGCCATCACAGGCAGAGCATGACTCGGAGGAGGAACAACCGGAGCCTGCCCCAGTAGGCAGAAGGAGGCATGCCCAGTATGCCCTGGCCTTGGCAAAGAGGCAATGCATAGCACATACACTGGCTCAGTAGGAACCCTGGGAATGATACCCCTCTCTGACTCACTCATATAGTAACAGGGATGCCTAACATGACACAACCTGTTCTCAAACATGTACAGGGAGTGTAGTATGTGCATTCAACAGAGGCAGCCCTGCAGCACCACCTGAGGCATGATTGCCATGTGTTAAGCAATGTAACACCATGTAGTATATGCAAACATGAAGACCCTGCCTAACATCTCACCCTCACCAAGCATGATGCCACACTATGAAGACAACAAGATCAAGTACCATAATTGGCTGAGGTATTGTTGTTAGCAAGGGGGAACACATGGCTGACAGCCTGGGCTGACATGCTGAGCAAGACATGATGCCCCACCTGCTAGGGATGGCACGCACCCAGCACACCTGGCTGTGTGGATACTGGCAAAGGCTGTTGTCACGCCCACTGTGCCTTGAATAGGTAAGGCCGGAAACACAAACCCACCACCATAGGTAGCACAAGGGATAATAACCTGGATGTAATGCTACCCAATGCCAGAAGTCTAACCTGCAAGGTGCATGCAGACCAAACCCACCACAGCATGGAGAATGGTAATATGTGTTCTGTAACAGAAACCTGGGTCAAAGCCCAGAAGAGCACCTTAATACTACGAGGTTATGCCTCATACCATGCTCTACAGCTCCAAAACATGGAACACACGACAATAGGAGTGTGGCTATCAGTAATTATCAAGGATAACCACACCCCCAGGTTGGTACCACAGCAAGAAGCAGCATGGACTATCCACGGGCAAGTAACACTGGCTCAAACTGTGTATCTGTTTGAAGCCTGCTATAGACCACACTCACAAACCCATGTACCCCAGCCAGCCTTCCTGAAGACACTGCAGAGTATGAATGTCTCAACAAATACCAAACAAGGCACACACAAAGTATGACATAGATGGCAATCCATTATGTATGGAAGAAGTACTCAGGGACCTAGGGACACAAGTGGACGGTAACCTGTCATGTGACACTCACATTGCCAAGGTGGCCAGGAAGACCTGCTATATTGCCCACCTTAATATGAAAGGACGCACATGTAGAGCAAGAGAGGTCACTGTGCCCCCATACTTCCCTTATCAGGCCCATACGTGACAACAATGCCCCCAGTTTGGCTCTACCTTACCTTACACCTGCAGCAGTTAGAAAGACCCCAAATGTACCTCACCAACAGGATAAAGGGTCCAAACATTGGACATCTGCAGCCTGGCTGAAGAAACCACAGCCCAATTCAGAAGCATACTGCCCAGTCAGAGGTGATGTATGCCTGATGTACAAGGCCATGTCCAATCCAGAATGAATGGACATGCTCCACTGCAGAAACCCGAAATCAAGCAGAGACACCACAGTGAGATATCTGAACCTCCACACATAGATAAATAGGATATGCTGGAAGGACAGATCCATAACCCAGAGGCTCCTGACACTCTGGATCAGAATCCCAGTCCATGATAGGCTGAGCTCCACACTCAAACTCAACAAGAGAAATCTGGTGAAGTGCATGGGAGATAGTAGGTGTACACTGGGGGCCATCCCTGTGTCACATCTAGTAAAGTAAACCCTACATGGGCATAATATGCACATTGCAAGGGGTGTCGAAACCCACACACAGTCTGTCCATGCTCAAACAAGGCCAGGGCAGGTAGCCTAGTATGAACCTATGAACCTATGATGATACAAATTGTGCAGGACACAAAGGATTATCACACAGCTGTCCTACCTGATAGTAGGAACCATGGTGATAATCCACAGATATGCTCTGCAGCACTCTAATATCACAAACAATACACCAAACCCACACACATTGCCAATATCCTACCGAACAGATTCCTTGCAAACTCCCCACCAGCACCTAACTGCCAAATATCTATCCCGGGAGAGTGCTGGCTCCCTGACATTGCAGATGCTGAGGTAACAGCCAGCATCCACAAAGCACAGCACACAGCATCAATGGTACCAGATGGTGTCCTGAGTTGTGTCCAACAAGTACTGTAAGAAGAATGGAACAGCAAATAGCAGTACTGCGCACTATCAGTCCTACCACAGGATATGTACCCAAAGAGCAGTGTACAGCAACAGTGGTGCCTGAATGGATACTGCAAACTATCACCCCTCAACCCCGACTTGTACCAGGAGTCTGTTACTGCACGGATATTGCTGTACCCCATGCTATGGACAGTTTCCACTGCTTGCATCTTGAGGTTTACACTACTGCTGTTGAGTAGCATTTCTATGTGTCCTATCCTGTGTGATACCTGTGTAGGTGGCTATGTAATGTCAGTGTTGCATATAAAGGCACTATGTATGTAGCAACAGCCTCTGCCAATATACAACGGCCCATGGGTGACAGGTGCAAGCTGTCCCAAGCAAAGCAATGTGGCTTGTCCAGCATGTAATCCCACACTGACAGGCATTGGATCCCCTTTGAATGTCACTGAAACATACGTTAATTGCAGAAACTGATCATCCTGTCTACATATTGTGGCAGCATTCTTGGTGAGGGTAAGATGCTACTCAAGGTCAGGGTCATACCAGCCTGTGCCACAAGCTGAGAGAGCCCCTCTATGTCCCCTAACATGTAGTCCAGGGAGGTGCATCAGAGGTCATACACACTGGCACAAACAATGACTGAGTCATGCTTCTACATGCCTTGGAGTGACCGGTATGCTTGTGTTATGTGGTGGATCATAGTGCCTGACAGGCAGTTCAGCGTTACTGTCACCTTGTTCAGCCTGGTGAGCAGGACCTCAGTGTACCTGATGATAGAGGTACCTCATACAACTGTAGCAGGTGTGTTGTCAAGCCGTATGGCCTGTGACTGGCACACAGTCTTTGTGAGCTATGTGTTGCACGTGCTCTGCTCTGGCTTAACGTTTGCTTGTGTGTCTGCTTTGCAGGTGTCAGCTGCTCAGGCAGGATGCTATTCTGAGAGTCCAATAATGTACCTGTGTGTTTCTGTGTTTGGATTGCTGTCGTGGCAGGTCTATGGGAGACTGGTACTGTATTCACTGTAGTATCCCACTCCACCTGACAGGGAATGCCAGTGCTGAGTTAAGAGAGCTTAGCCCCCAGTTTGGCTATGTGGTTGCATCTCTCACATGTGTTGTAAGTGTATGGGAAGGGGAGAGTGTTGTCTGTGCACATGAGGCAACTGTAACATTGCCACATGACTCACAGATTCACCAACTGGACCTGAGAGTAGATCGACAGGTGACCTTTGCACATGCTACCATAGCATTGTGAATCCCATACCAAGTAACGACACATAGGGCCAATGGGGAACAAGGTACTCAAGGTGACTATGTGAGGGTGTAGTGCTCCTGATTTGTTAGTGCTGGCATATATGAATGCTGTCTTGAGCAAATGCGAGGTAAGTCATATGCAATGTGTTACAGGCAAGCTACATGCAAACAGGACAAAGAGTGACGTTCTGTCAAGTGAGACATGGACATCAGTACAGTAAGCAATACAGATGTCACTAGGGATCCACAGAGGCACTGTAAATCTGCACTGCAGGTGGAATCAGTGTTTCAGGAACATAACAAGCAAACATGCATACAAACAAAGCTACAGTCAGCAGGCCTGTATGTAGACTATGCTACAACAAAGAAGGTGTACGACTTCCAGTAGGTAACAGTGCATATATGCAGGCACTATAAACCTGTACCCAGACATTCACAGGTCAGATGGGCTGGGTCCAGCCACACCCCCCCACAAGTGTATAGACCATGTACCTTCGTAATGTTGAATAACTGGCCTGATACCCAAGTGCTCATACCTGTAATAATACACATGTCAAATAACAGACACTGAGCCCTCACTCAGCAGTTCCAGACTTAGTATGATGTATGCTACCTGTCCTGGCACCACAGTATCCTTGACATGTATGGACACTGTCCCTCCTGTCATAGTTAGTTCTGTGTTTTGGTGCTGTCATGCATGGTATGAGGTGTGACCTTGTAGTGATAGTGTGCTCTTGTGAGCCTTGAACCTGTTGTGTAGTACTGCACAGATATCAACATCCTCAAACATCCGCATTGCAGAGTCGTGTGTGGACAGCATGCAACTTGCAGTTGACATGACCATCACTGAGTATCAATATGTACATTGTCGTATCCCCTGTGCTACCTATGTAGGTGGCCATCCCTTGACAGCCTCACCACCAGTATGCAAAGATGTGCAAACAGTACACTGTGATGGGTGTACAAAACAATACAATGACATTCATACTGTAACTGCATCAGGCATGCTGGTATATACCCACAATGATATCATTACACTGTACTGTTGTCAACATCATACTATTACAACACATCTATGTAGTCACCCTGTGCATCAGCACCATGTTAACCTGTCCCTGCACCGATTTTACAGATTGCAGGAGGTGGCACAGTTTCATCATATGCACAGGGTGTGTACCTGGTATGCCTGAGTCTGCCACTGATACAACCAAATGACATGTCTGTGTGTGTGTGTGTGTGTGTGTGTGTTGGTGAGGGACAGCAGTACAAGATGGGGCAATGTTGATGCAGTGTGTGCGTGTATGCATTAGCCCTAGGTGTTATCACTTTGCATGTGTGTATGAATGCACACAGTCCCACCTCATGGCTGCCATATACAGATGTTTGTGGACAGCCACAGACTGTACCTGCCAGGTCATACAGATCACTGTCTGTGGCCACGGACACGGTACTTGTGCCTGGCAGGGGTGCTACGGACCGTATCGGGTACTAGGCCAGACTGGGTACTGTCATCAGAAGAAGGTGGTTGGTGACTGGAGACAGATCCCTGTTGAGACTGTCCAGCGCCATGTGCACGTGGTCTCCTGGGGCGGTCTGATGACAGCACAGACCCCGCATTGCTGGGGCTGCTGCTGGCACTATGTGAGTGGCCGCGGGCCTGTTGTCATCCGCGACGGCTGCCATCTGCTGCTGTTGCTGGCATACGGCCACGTCGACACCTCAACCATCCACCATTGCCCTGGCTCATGGACATGTAGTTGTGGAACAGATCTAATGTGTCCCCCCAATGTCTGTCAATGACCTCAGTGAAGTTACGGATGGCAGCCGCAACATCACACATACTGTCACTCATAGCTGTGCGACATGCTCTCAGCTCCCTCAGACCCTGTCTCGTGTACCGTTCCATACGTGACTGTGCCTGCATTACAGCCCGAAACATAGCTGAGGTTGAAAGACCTCTGTGGGCACGTCTGACAAGGGTGGTACGCCCACGGATGTTCCCACGAGAACCCCTGGAAGTCTGCCTGTGTGGTACCATGTCAGGACCCTGGCCACGGCTGCTGTGTGGGGATGCAGTGCCACCGATACCACATTACCCTGGTCAATGCCCACTGTATCCTGTCCATCACCTAGGGACATTGGTGACAAAGGATGTATTGGCAGGATGACTGTGCGCATTGATGGGGTCGACAGCTGTGTAGTGTCAATTGGCTGACCAATGACGGACCCTAGCACACCTACCTGTGCCATTACATAGGTATCATTATTATCACTCTCCACAGCAGCTGATTCAGGTTCCCTGCTGCACAACACCAGAGCAGCACCAGAACCAGTGGGAGTAAGACAAGAAATACAGTTTACAATGTGTACACAATGTCACCACTGATACACACATGCACACATGCACACATGCGCACATGGGCACATGCACACATGCACACATGGGCACATGCACACATGCACACATGGGCACATGGGCACATGCACACATGCACACATGGGCACATGCACACATGCACACATGCACACATGTGCACATGGGCACATGCACACATGGGCACATGCACACATGCACACATGCACACATGGGCACATGCACACATGCACACATGGGCACATGCACACATGCACACATGCACACATGGGCACATGCACACATGGGCACATGCACACATGCACACATGCACACATGGGCACATGCACACATGCACACATGCACACATGGGTACATGCACACATGCACACATAGGCACATGCACACATGCACACACCTCAGTATATGAGATATCAACACACAGACACAAACACACCTGCAATCAAACACATAGCACTACTGCTTCAGCCTATTATTACTGTTAGTATCAAGAGTATTGAAGGTAATGGTATTACACACTCACCAGCATGGATAGGCTGCCTTGCTGTTACACCAGAGGGACCTGCAGAAAAGAGACATTTATTGTCAGTGGGCACAACTGTGCCATTGATACTGTGGGCATGATACATTTCAGTAGTGCAACAGTTAGCTTCCACAGGTGTACTGCTGATATTGAGGATATCACTCTTGCAGAATAATTACCAAGATTACAGCTACAAAACGAGGACACACCTCACACATGCATAACCTAACAGTGTACAGAATGGTCAACTATACACATGGCATGTTACCTGCACGCTCCGTGTCCTGCTGCTGTGTGGCTCCAGCCTCCATCATTACACATGTATGCTGTTGCTGTTGGGCTGGAGCCACAACACTTAGGAGTAGTCCCTCCAGTCTGGTGAGGGGGGGATGTCTAGACACCCCACCACCTGTGGCAAGCTGCTGCCTGTGGATATCCGACGCACGCTGACGGACATTTCTAATTAAATCACTGCAGTGATGGCGTACCTGCTCATATGTCCGGTTATGTGTGCCTATGTCATTTACCCGACGGACCAGGTCTTGCCACAGTGCAGCCCTCTCCTGCTGGTTCTGGCTGGTGCGGGAAAAGAGTACTGTGAAATCCCGCACCAGGCTCTGGTGTATCTCTTCCTCCTCTGCAGCGGAGTAGAGAGGGTTCTGCTGGTGAACCATAACCCTGAAAAGGAGAAGGAAAATATGTCAGCAATATCTGTCAGCAAACTATGGCACACATAATACTCGACTGCAGTGATATAACTTAACCACTATATATAGCATCTGTCTGTCTATTGGGGGATACACATGTAAATAACCAGATATCAGTGCTCATCCAACAACTGTGCAACAGTACCTGGCACACTCCATACGACAGACTAGTATACTGCAGCAGTCAACACACTGGTTCAGGTACAATGCACAACCTCACACTGCGGGTTTGTATCAAGATACTGTATGGGGAACATTATCAGCCCATGCACTGCACACAATGCACATTACATTTTTCACTGGTAATGCACACTATTCTTACTTGCCATAACCCTACCTACACCACAGTGACATACAGGGTAATACAGCACAACATATGGCAATGTAGTATGTGTTGATCGCAATACCTCACACATCTGTCTCTGGCCTCACACCAAGGATACACACTACCATGACAGACAGTCAGTCATGGTGAGCAATCACACCAGTACACAACATGTACCCAGTCACTGGCACACTCATTCCACCTCACATATTTCATTTGCAATGTGTTAATGGGTGTGCATTGTGTCTTAAGTAAGTAGTGTGCTTTTGGCCCTGGGCCTACAGCAGCATACTGTTATGCTACCCTGCCCCTTGTGACACATGTGTTATGATCGTACCTGCTCCTTACAAACAGTTACACAGGGTGACTCATATGGCATATTACCTATCTGCATAACATTCAGCAGGGGCATGTCTGTCATCTACTCATGGGGAGCCTTGCTTCTTAATTCTGTGTGGTTTACTACAGGGTATGTTGTATCTGTGGGTAGAGTCCTGTACCTCCACCATGTGCTCTATACTGCAGTGACAAGGACAACAGACATAGGTAATTTGTGTTGTGGATGTTGGAGGTGTTACCATGGTTGATAGATAACTGTCATGGGTGTGACCGAACTATGTATATCCAGCAGTGGTAACCTCTATGTAGGTAGTCTGTGTGCGCTCTGTGGTCTTGTCAGTCACTCTGCATAGGTATTGTGTTTGAGTGCATTGACACAGTTACTTGCATATGTCTGTGTCCTTCTCCATATCTGTAGCTTTCATGGGAGGTACATACCATGTAGGACATTGTGGGGTGTGTAGGGGTACAGTGACCTACATGTCCATAGCTGACACACCATGTCCGCTGACACAGTCCATGTACAGGTATTACAGGACTAGTGTGCCACTGTGTATATCAATGGGGAGCCTATTGTACACTTGTTGCCCCTGTTCCCCCCTGACACATGCAGTGGTGGGCAGGCATGCACATATGTGGTGGTTACTGGTGTCAATGTGTTTGAATGGGGTACGGTACTCCAATATCCACACTAGTGTTCACGCCATGCCTTTGACACCAGGCACCTGTTGCAAGACATCTGCACACATGTGCCTCACACAGTATATATATATATATATATATATATATATATATATATATATATATGTGTGTGTGTATATATATATATATATATTTATATCTGTATAAATATATATATATATATATATATATATATATATATATATGTTTGTATATATGTATATATTATGTATATATAGATGTAGATATATACATATAGATGTGGCGAGAGAGGGGGAGAGAGTGAGAGAGAGAGACAGAGGGAGAGTGAGAGTGAGAGGGGGTGGGACAGAGAGAGAGATAGTCATATACAGACATATCTGTTGTCAGTCAGATCTATCTCTATATGTATATGTATCTACATATATCTATATATGTATGTGTGTATTACATATATCTGTATGTACATATACTACCAATCTCAATGTCTGTGCAGTAAGTGAGAACCTGGTTCAAGGCTCCTGAGAGCACACCAGCAGTACCAGGCTATACCTCATATCATGCTTTTTGGCCCCAGGACTCAGGACAAAACAAAAAGGGAGAGGGTGTGTCCATATTCATGAAGGACACCCACACCTCCAGGTTAGTGGCAACACATGAAGCATCAGAGACCATCCAGGTGCAGATAACCATAGGCAAACCTGCTATACAACTGGTAGCATGTTACAGACCACCCTCCCAATCTCAGGAACCACAGTCAGCCTTCCTGAAGACATTGGAGGATATGAATGTCCCACCACACACCATCATATTGGGAGACTTCAACTACCCTAACATACACTGGGTGCATTATTCTAGCACAAACACCCTATCCCAAAGATTCCCAGAATTCACTAAGTCAAATGCAATGGAACAGCTAGTCACCTCTCCCACAAGGGGAGATAATATACTAGACCTGATCATCACAAACATGGGGACAATGTGCTACACACCGGAAGTATACCCCTCACTAGTCACATCTGACCACAGACTAATCCCCCTGGATATACATATCCCATCTCCCCCACAACACAAAAGACTACAGTGGGAAACCTCTCACATGCCGACTTTACACTTCTTAAAACTGAGTTGGTATCCTTTAAGCCCACTGGGCCAGTGGAAACCACATCCTACAATGCAGACACCTTCACATATGCTTTCTACGGACATCTCCAAGAATGCATGGATCATGCAATCCCAAATAAAACCAAGACCCTCTCCACCAAGGGCAGGCGTCCTGTCTGGTGGACCCCAGCCATGAACATATTGATAACAACAGAAGGTAGCTACTGCACGGCAGAGCAGAATTCCATAGAGATAAGGCATCTCTGTTCAGCGCTAGTAGAAAGATACGTTCTGTTGTACAAACATGCAAGGCCAACAATGAGAGGGACATCGCTATGGACACTACAGATAACCACATGGCCTTCTTCTGCTATGTTACACACCTGGGTGGGAATCCTCAGATATGTTCAAAGTTAGTTCACAGTGACAAAAGCTACACTGAACACACAGATAATGCCAACATTCTGGCAGACAGGTTCAGTGCAGATTTCTCCCCTCCCTCACCCACACATGAGGGATTACTTATCCCAGCTGACTGTAACCTCCCTGTCATCTCAGATGTCCAGCTGGGAACCACCCTCAGCAAAGCTGTAAACACAGCATCAATGGGACCCGACAGTATCGCAGGTTGCATGCTACATGAACTCCAAGAGGAGCTACACATGCACATTAAATGCTATTCAACCGTAGCCATACTACAGCATATGTACCTGGACACTGGCATACAGCAACAGTAGTCCCACTCCACAAAGGAGGCACCTCTACAGACCCTGGTAACTACCGCCCCATAAGCTTAATCAGCCTGGTCTTCAACGCTATGGAAAGAATCATTATGGAACTCATACACAGAGACATTGGGGACTTTGACACTTGATCCCACCCGGTTCGGCTTTGTAGAGGGCAGATCCTGCCTTATGAACCTGGTTGACCTTTTCAAATCAGTCACTAGAGCCATTGATGAAGGCACAGCAGTCCATACAGCCTACCTGGACTTGCCTACGACTTTCGACACAATACCGCACTCTGGCATCATAGACATGATCAACAGCTGAAATGTAAATCCATATGTCACAAGATGGGTTGGAAACCGACTAACGGATAGAAACCCTACAGTCAAACTCACTGGTGCCATGTCAGACTCAGAGCCAGTCACAAGTGGTGTCCCACAGGGCTCTGTCCTGGGACGGCTCATGTTCGGCATATGTTTCTCAGATGTGGAAGCAGACATGGGAGGGTAGTGGCTGACAATGTTCAAAGATGACTGCATACTAGGTGCCATAGTCGATACACCAGCTGACACATACATCCTACAGAAAGGCCTCACGGAAACCGACAACTGGTGCCGGAGTGATGGCCTTAAACTGCATGCCACATAATGTATAGTCATACCCTTTCGGACGGACAAGGTACCCACATATTATCACATAGACAGTAACCCACTGAGTACAGACAAAGTAATCGGAGACCTGGTGACACTAATCGATACTGACCTCTCATCTGACACCCATGTTGCCAAAGTGGTTGGATAGACTTCCTACCTTGCCCACCTTATCATGAAGGGATTCACATCCAGATCAAAAGGGGTCATTGTACCCCTAAACCCCTCCGTTATCAGGCCCATGACTGTGTACTATGCCCCATTTGGTATGTACCTCACCTGGCACTTGCAACAGCTAGGGGGACCCCATAATTACATCACCAGGAGGATCAAGGGTCTCCAATAACTTTCATATGCTGCCAGACTAATGTTACTCATGCTCTATTCCATAGCATACTGCCTACTTAGGGGTGATCTGTGCCTGATGTACAAGGCCATGTCCAATCAGGTATTGATGGACATATTCCACCTCATACAATCCAAATCCATCAGAACCACAACAGCTACAGATTTAAACCTCAGCACACATATGAATAGGGCATGCTGTAGGGACAGATCCATCACTAAGAGGCTTCCCATACTGTGGAACAGGATCTCAGTTCATGTTAGGCAGAGACCCTCACTGACACTCTTCACTTGAATTCTTGACGACTGGATGGGAGCTCATAGGTTTATACCAGGGGTCATCTCTGTGTCACTACTAGACAGAGGCACAGTAAACTAATGCTATTATGTACGGGGGTCTTCACTGTGTCACTGCTATACAGAGGCGCAATTTTCTAAATCTATTCTATACACTGTCTGCAGATAGCCTAGTACTAAACTATGACACTGTGAAACTATATATGTCTATGTATTTCTACATCCCTCTCTATGTATACATATATGCATATATATATATATATATATATATATATATATATATATATATATACATATATATATATACATACATATCTCAATATACACAGGATATATATATATATATATATATATATATATATATATATATATATATATATATATATATATATACTCCTTTTTAGTTCCACATATGTATACACACAGTAACGTACTGATGAACATCCATTACTGTACAACCTACTTGTACATTGCACTACAACCTACATTGCTATAGCTACCTTCACATACATATGTATGTGGAGCCTTCAGTGACAGTTTCAGTATGTCCCCGTCCCTATGTACATCCTCATATACATAGATACAGACCAATAACACATCTGGAGGGTTCACAGTATGTAGAGTATTATAGTAGTACTTTACATTACCTGTGTTTGTTGCAGCTGTTTGCATAGGCTTGCAGTTGCTTGGCCTGCTGTCAGCCTCTTCATTCTGTTGTTACAGTTTTTTTTTCTTTCTCTTTCTTTCTTTCTTTCTTTCTTTTTTTTCTTTCTTTCTTTCTTTCTTTCTTTCTTTCTTTCTTTCTTTCTTTCTCTCTCTCTCTCTCTACCTCCAGCAGGTGCAATGAAAGTATTGCATGTGTGGACTGGGAGTACAGGATGCTTTTGTAGGTATCTGCACATGTCCATGTGATGGCCTCTGCACCAATTGTTAGCCAGCATTTACTAATTGCATACAGCCTGTTGTGTAGTGATTGCAGTTCTCACTGTGATTACAGGACTGTGCTATAAAAAGGTCTGTTAGGTAGGTGTGGCCCTTTCAGATTATCAGGGTGGGGACCATGCTGGTTTGCTGTGGACACTGTTCTGCGAGTGTAAGGGTTGGTATGTCTCTCATATTTCAGGCTGTGTTGTAGACACTGCAATGCATGTTGTTCTGTAAGCTGAGTATTCCTTCCTCCAGTGTCCTCTTCTCCGTGTGTATGTAAACTGACACCTACGACTAGTAATACTGTGTATATGGGTGTGTGTGCTTTCCTGTGGGGATTGTGGTGTAACTGGTATATAGCAGTGACTCTTGCAATCTGTTGCTATGGCTTCAATATTTGGCCTTTACATTCACTCCTTGTATGCCTGCTAGGTGTCTTTCCTGTAATGTGTTGCTATGGCTTTCCTATTTTCCATTTACATTCACAGCTTGTAATGCTTGCTAAATCTGTTTGGCCAGCAATTCCCTATGTGTTTGTTGTGGTAGGGTGTTACTGCATGCAGTGTGGTCTGGCCATGGTGTGGCCCTTGACACTTACAAGGGTATTTGATCATGCTGCTGAGCAGGCCTCAGATACTGTCAGGTGCATCTTTTATCAGCCTCATGGAATGGTACATAGCAGTGGGATACTCCAATGACATATTCTGATATTCTGCAGTTGTGACTGTGGGTTATTTCAAGCATATGTATTAGTACACCATTTGTGATGTGCAGGTGGTGCATGCCTTCAGTCATTCATAGTTACCACTGCATGTGCAGTTACACCTTTCTGCCTACTGTTAGTACATTTGACAGGGTGTCAGTGGGGCACAGTTGACATTTATTTTCACATCAGGGACATCCCTGTAACTCAGTCACAGTTGCTATGTCTGATCTCTTAACTATTCAACTATGGCAGTGTTTATCCTGCTCTGAGTATGTGTGTGGCTTGCCAGATGCTACTGTGACATTATTACCTAGTAGCTACCAACTAGCATGACTGTTTCTCATCACACAGTACTATTTTACAAATCCACTAGATTTGACAGTAAATATACATGACATGCTTTGTGTACTAGACTTGCTATATTCCTTTACATTAATTCCTACTATTTTATGATATATTTCTTTCAGCACAATGTTCTTGTATAGCAGTCATGGCTTAGTGATAAGTCTTGCAGACTAGTGTTTCCAAGGTCCTGGGCTCGAGACTGAGGGAGTTATTTTATTTTGCTGCTGAGAAAACTACAGGCCTTGTCATTCAGAGTGACTAAGGCATTTTTAAGCAGTTGTAAGCGGGTTAGCGCTGGTTTGCGCGGAGGTCACGCATGCACACTGTCACTTAGCTTCGCGCGCACACGCTTAGCTAAGCACACAGAAGCGCACTCCCACTTACTACTGCTTAAAAGTGCTTACTCTCGCGCACACCCACTTTATTTTCTTTTAAAGAAAAGAAAATGGGGAGATAGGAAAGTGGTGAAAAAGGGGGCACAAAGAGGGTAGGACAGTAGGAAAACAAGCTCGGGTTTTGCAGGAGGGATATAGGAAATGCCCATAACTGCCCATTTCTTCATCAGCAACAGCTGTGCATATGTTTGTAATTTGGTGTGAAATTTGAAACCTTCCACCCCTGAGAGAGGTGTGAGGACAACAATAATATTTGTTGTGCAGCCAATTGTAATTGCCAGTTTACATGTCCAGCAGATATGTGTGCAAAATGAGCAGCTATGTATGGGGCGTAATTTTTTTGTGGGTACAGAGTGCCCTTTTTTTTTTTTCAGGTGAGAGTGGTATGTCAGGTACAGGAAGTCGGTATAGCTGAGGAGGTAGGTAGGGGAGAATAACAGACAAGACAAGCAAGACACATACAGGGGTGGTGTATGACACATGTGGGGGGGGTTACACAATTGATGGGGATGGATGTTTGGATATCTCGAGCCCATGAGCCCACAGATGGCAACAGTGGAACTGAGATCCCCACCCATGGGCAGTTACCACTGTGCCTTCACTGCCCAGGATGGGGCTGTGCTGGGGGCTGTGTAGAATGGGCAGCAGGCACACCCGTGAGTTGTGCCACCCATGCCTCAAGCTGGCGTAGGGGCCCAAGCACAGCGTGCCAGATCTCCCTACGCACCACAGTCCGGACACTACGGAGGGTGAGTGGATGTTCTCCTCTGGCCATGCTTGCAGAGGGGGGACGAGCCCCATCCCCTGCAGCGTTTCCACCCGCAGGTGGCATAGGGCCACTGGAGGAGGGTCCAGCCTGGGCACTACTGCCAGGTGCACTCGCCAGCTGAGGTGGGAGAGGTGGGTCCACTGGTACCCACCTTCCCTGTCATCCTATGTTTTGCGTTATTTAGTGACAGTTTGGGTTAGTAATGTGCAATACCATTCACAATTAGTTGTAACAGCATGCATTAGTATTCCCATTAACCAAACACCCATAAATTCAAGCCGTTGAACAGCAAGCATAACACATGCATAATTTGAACAACAGTACACGTTCCAACAACATGCAGGGTTGAGTGATGGCAACAGGCCATCAGGTTTGGATGTATGAACAGGGCACATGCATCAACATACATGCAAATATGTATGAACCAACAGGACAATTGTCCAGGGGAGTTAATTGTGAATACACCTACCCATTTCATGTGGAATGGATTATTTGTGGTTATAGGGTAGGGTGAAGAAATATTTCATTAACAACTTCAAATACCTATACATATGCTGTACATTTCTACTAGCTGCAGGTATATACACACTACAGGTCTGACTACAGTTTCCTATGTGACAACTTATGCATGTTGGTGATAGGAATGTTACTGCTACATCAATATACATTTTATTTTTATTCATACACATTCATATCTAGCTCTGTTCAGCTACATCATCCTGCTACATTTGCTTTATATGGCTCTAGACAACTGTGGATGTTTGGTATGTCATACAACCATACTATCTGCATATTGCAAACTGAGAGCAACATATCCAGATTTTTGGGACACACATTCCAGCTTCAGTACTTTTTTCAACACATGTTGCTGTTTGGTTGTGCCTGTCACATTCATTTCATTCTGTACTGACTGCAGTATACTTTATTCAGGAGTTATTACTACTTTATTGGTGGATTCATACCTCTTTCTCACACTCTCTCACTTGTTTTATTTTTACAATTCAGGATGGTACTTAATTCTAGGCTTTATTGACATGTTTTACGTAGTTATAACAATCCTTTCCAACAGTCTCACTTGTGTCATGTTTCAGAATTTAAATGGGGATATATTTCACACGTGTTTTACTCAGCTTCTGTAGCTATACTTTTCAGCCTGCTGCAGGTTATGTACTATTATATTACAGGTGGAACATCTTTATTTCGGACTTGTTTCATTTTTATTTTTGGATTACAGGCTGCATCACACTTATGTAATCAAACAATACTAGCAAAATCTCTCTTACGCTGTTACTTGCACTTTTTATTAATAAGTGACTACGCTGCACTCTTTTGCAAGCTGTTATACTTATATTTTTTTACAGTTACAGGGAGAGAATTACTGGCCTGCCTGGTGGCACAACCACACAAGCCTATCGGCATAGACTCGATGATTCATGGAACAGACACCTGCAGCTGTAATATAAATGAAGTAATATTGGAATACACATCTCCATAATATCAGCTAGGTTCATTTCTTACATAAATAATTACATGTTACTTACTCAGTAGTGGGGCGTTGGGCATTTGCTGGGCCTCCTGGATCCAAAGGTTCAGTTGGTCCTGCTTCCATCTCTTCAGGTCCGCATGGTGGTGATGGACCTGTTCACCAGTCCTTGGTATTCCTGTGGCACTGGTGAGATCATGTGCCAACCGGTACCATGCCTCAGCCCTATATGCTCCCCACAGGACCTGGCCCTGCATGAGTTGGGCTTCATGATCATGGACGAGGAGCCAAACCATATATTTGGACTCCTCAATGCCCCACCTCTGTGCTCGGAAGCAACTACCCTCTCCTACACCTGCCATCCTGACTGCAAATCGGTTCTATAATCAGTTATGTTGTGTATTCCCGCCTATGGGGCTTATATATGCCGTTTTTCCCGCACTTATCTGTGATTGGCCATTTTGGAATTGTATCAGCTTCACAAAACCTGCTTTGTCATGCTCCTCTTTCCATTCATTCCTATATATATATGCTATTACTGCATTTCTAAGCGCAGCTGTCATGGCTTAGTGGTTCAGTACTTTGACTATGGTGCATGGTATCCTGAGTTCAAGCCTGGCCATTGCTTTTTATATTTTATGACTGTCTACACAGGCTAGGAGGTGTGTCTGTGTAAAGGCAATTTTGATACAGCTTGCTCAACGTTGCTCGTCGGTTAGCTTGTTGGCATGGTGCGCAGCTCCATGCAAACAGGTTACGCTGGCTTACGCGCCATTTGGCTGTCAGCACGCATATTACGCTCAGCTCAGCTACGGGCACACAGTTTCAGCGTGTTAGAACTCTGCTCAACCCCAGGCACTCCTTCTACACCTGTTAAACCACTACTCACCTACGGGCACTCATTTTACACCTGTTAAAACACTGCTCACCTACGGGTAGATATACTCAGCTTGTTAGAGTGTAGCTCAGCTATGGGCATTTCTGACATTTCTTCTTTTTTTTTTCACACATTTCTTCATAATACATGGCCCATTTCATTACATTTCACATAAAAATAATTTTATACATGTACATATATGTCAGGGAATTGTTTAGTGCTTATTTCACTAAAAATAAAAATTGATGTTGTGGGGGCTCGAACCATGACTGCCTCCTCTTCAGCCGACATCTCTACCGCTATGCTATTGCTTCTTGGCTTACTTTGCATATTTAGTTCTTATATGCTTTTCCACTGACTGCTAACTGTGGCTAAGCGATGGGCACGCCCGCGCAAACGAGCGCACTCACGGGCAAACATCTTTAAAACTTATAAAAAAAATATAACATGTTCATTTTTACATTTTATGTTAATAGTCTGTGGGGGCATGTGTTCTGTTGTGTTTATTCACATTTACACGGACTCTGTTGTGGGGGTTTACTTTCGGGACGTTTACTCTTCTGGGGGCGTGTCCGTTTGCAGGGCTCACCCTATGGACACGCCCCCTACTGTCTTACACGGACCGTGTTAGCCTTAGGTGTGAGTCAGCATGCCCTCATGCATATGCATGGCATGCTGACGTCACACCGTTTAACTGCAGCCTCCGTGTAAGCCTTGTAACTCTTACACGGAGGCTTCGTGAATCATGCCCAGTGTTTGTGTTGTAATATATGTTTTGTCTGTAAGACATGAATCATGTATGAGTATTATGACTTTTATATGATGTATGAATCCAGCATTTTATCAAAAATGTATTTTATGTGACTCTTGCATGGCTATCTAGAAAGTGCCTTCAAGCAATTATGGAATATATTTTGCAGAAGCATTGTAACAATTTCTTATCATAGTGGATCCATAGTCATATCTAATAGGCATTTGAATTGTCAGTAAAAGTGTGCATGCAATATACTTGGGTTGTGTCTTAAAAATGTCTTTATTGGTTCAGACTACTTACAAAATTAATAAAGTAATCAATAAAAAGATGAAAAAATAGCTACCTTGGTTCTGAAGACATGTTTGTACTAACGTCTACAGTTATACTACTTATCAATAAAAATAATGAATCATTTGAAAATAAAAAACTCCTTATGCCAAAAAAAAACTTCATTGAAGCAGTTCCAGACAATAAATACTGGTAACAGTTGCAAAACTAAGTGGTATGCAACTCTGCAAAATAAATAAATAAAAATAAAAAAATAGAAAACAAATACTGCCACAACTGAATACAGAACAGAGGTCTAGAGGGAAATGGTCTTACAGGAAGGTGTTTGTATAAACACACATCTTCATTTTAAAAATACAGCATCAGTATTTCCTATGTGAATTCATTCTGTGGGAGACAAAATGAAGAAAAAAAGTCCAGGGAGATCAGTGCCTGGGAATTGATTCCACCAGGGACCAGATGCTTGCATCCTGTTTACATATTTTTGCACTGTCTGGATGTACAGACAGTTGAGGTAGAATTTCAAGGAAGGAAAATCATATGCATAACATTCATAGGCAAACTATTTAGATATATGATCTGAAGAACATGACCTTGGCTGCATTTAAAGGTATTAAGCATTACATAATGTCTGCTGAAGAAGAATTATGACAGTAACAGTAAAACAAAATGGACGCGAAGAATGGCATTGCCTTTGGGCATTAAATTGCTTTTTGAAGTCTCCCACAAAGCTAATACGTTTGATTTGCTTGTCATACCTGACCTACACATCTCAAAGTAAAATGTTTTTCTTTCCATAGTACTGGCTCCTATTATGCATTTTCTGTTCCATGTGATATACTTCACACTGATGATATTAACTTGTCAGTGAATTTTTGTTACACCTTCACTGCTGTCAGACCAAACCTCATTTCATTGATAGCAGGATATCTTAAATGATAGGCAAATGTTATCTTCCTTGCAGTATCAATTGTATCTGCTTATTTTGCTTGCTTGGCTGCTACCAGGATAAGGGAGTTCAACTAAAAAAAAAAAAAAAACGTTTAAGCTGCAGCCTGGGATATTAAATCATTACTTTGGTTGTCATACTGAATGTTTGTTTTTTCTTTTCACATGATAAGGATAACGTTGCATTTGTTTATATCTGGAAAATAAAATTTGTAATTGGATAAAAAATACATTGAGCTTTGTGGTTGAGAGATGTGGAGGATTTGAGAGTAAAAATACCTAGCCCAATATGTAGTAGGACTTTAGAGAAGCTAGAAAGCTATACATACTATGCACACATGGCACGAAATTAACTCTCAGCATATAATAATTCCTATGTACAGTTATAAGTGTTGTTTGAATTGCTTATTGATTTTTTGGAATTTGTATTGTTGAATTAAGTGCTTTACTAAAATATTTTTCTTTTGATCTTAAAAACTAATAAAAGGCTAAATACATATATAGTCTAAATAAATACGCATTTATTAAAACATACAGAACATGTCTACATGCCTGTCAAAATGCCAAATCAATATACATTCACAGAAAAAGGAGAAAAAAACTTAGTGATGGGCAGTCATTTAACTGGGAATACACAAAGAGCTCAATCTTAGTATTTGCTGAAATGTTAGTGATATGGCTATGTGGGGAAACTCTATGGCAGAGTAATGGATAAGAATAGAAAAAAAAAGTCTGTAACAGAAGTATAGGACTGGCCATATGCAGCTCACCTCCCCTCTGCTGATATCAGGGAGCTGATTGTGTGGTTGGGTTGTAAGGAAGGTGGGCGACATTTCAACACATTACTGTAACCTGGATCACAGACAGGAGTTGATCATTTGTGGCTGACTTGATTATGCAGCTTAATGATGTGACAAAAATAGAGCAGAGCATTAATGCACTCACACTGTGACACATCGTCTGAAATACAGCATCAGTCTTTTACAAAAATCATCACAAAATTACATCACATTGTAATTGTTGATTTTAAATTGTATTGGACAGCATTACAAAATTTATGTTCTTTTCTTTCTTTTACACTTTGTACTTTTACCTTTTATGAGTCTGATTTGTTTTGTAACTCTCAACAAGTACAATCATTAACTGTAAATTGTATAGTTGTACTGGAGAGTTTATCCCCGGTCTTCTGCTGAAAAAGGGTCTTTCTAGATCCAGGCAGAATAACCCAATAAAATAAATGTGAATAAATAAATAAATAAATCCCTGAAATCAGTAAAGTTCGTATTTCAAAGGCTCTCCATTGATGGATAACAAGTGAGTAAAACACATCACCAAGGTTAAGGTAAACTTTTTTGATAGCTGAGATTAACAGTATCTTTGGCAGAGGGTTGTAAATCTTTAATATTATATTTATTCACCACAGTGAAGAGACGTTTTGCTTAGTAACAAAAGAGAAGGAGCCTGAAGAACAGTGAATTAATTAAAGTCATATATATTTTAAAAAGGGAGACAGTGACCTGAATTGAGGTACAATGATGTTTTTCAATTGTCATGATGCCTGTATAGATTCTGTTCACTACAGTCTGGAGAGAAGATTTATGTTTATTAGACACAGTCATAAGTATAGGAAGGTCACACTTAGTCACAAAAGGCAAAGACGATAGTCATCAGACACCCTTCATAAGGGATGCCAGCAAAAACATTTTCATCAGTCCACAGAATATCAAAGGCAATTATAAGGAGTACTTTCAGCAGCTTCTGAATGAAGAAAACTCCACAGAAGCTGTACTGCCCCATATACAGCCCACAGTGAAAGGAGAAAAAGAGCCCACCCTTGAAAAAGCAAGATCAGCGCTAAAGAAAATGAAGCCAGGGAAAGCAGCAGGCTCAGATGAGGTCACAGCACAGATGCTCAAAATCTTGGGTGAGTTAGGGAAGAAATGGCTAAAGAGGCAACCTATCACAGTATGAAGAGAAAGATGTATCCCAGCTGACTGGGGAATATGCATTCTAGTGCCAGTGTACAAGACTAAAAGGGCATTCATAACCATAGGCAGTATAGAGATATCAAACTCTTGTCACATTGTATAAAAGTGTTGGAGAGGGAGGTTGCTAAACATTTATCCAAAAGAGAAGAAAGTAAGAAAGGAGATCAGCAGTTTGGATTCAGATCAGAATGCAGCACAACCAGTCCCATGTTTGCAGTGACTCATATAGTTAAGAAGAAGCTATGGAAGAGAAAAGAGTCAAACTAGGCTTTCCGAGATTTAGAGACAGCATTTGTCAAGGTCCAAGAAAGCTGATTTGTGCATTTGTATAAAGGTAGAATTTGTGCAGGCGATGTACAAAGACTCAGTGACATAAGTATGAACAGCATTAGGGTACACAGTGGGGAGGATGTGCATTAGGGTTCGCATCTGAGCCTACAGCTGTTCATTCTGGTAATGGACTACATTAGCAAACAGGTGGGAGGGGATAGATTATTACAGCTACTGTTTGCAGACAATGTGACATTACAAGCAGACTCTGAAAAGGAACATCAGCACATGATAGGTGAATAGAATGCAAAACTGAAGGCATGTGGGTTAAAATTGAGTGTATATAGACAAAACAGTTGTCATGACAGCAAATGGAGGCAATCCATGATGTTGAAAATTAAGACAGCAGGGAAAACAGTGGAACAGCTTAATGACTTCAAGTATCTGCAAGCTGTGGTTGAGGAGAAGGGGAGTCTGAATGAGGGGGTCAAAGATAGTATCAGAGGTGCTGCAGGCAACTGGCACACTGTGTCTGGTGTAATGTGTGACAGAAGAAGGTAAAAAGTAAGGTGTACAAAAAAGTGAAGCGAAAGTACAGAAACCTGGGCAGTGAAGGTATAGCTGCTGAGGAAGCTAGAGATGATGGAGATAAAGTGCCTGGCAGGTTAGCCACACAATCCTGTGTTGGTTGATGATTGATTCTGCAGTTGCCTGGTAAGAAAAGATTTATTTTGATTCATATTTTATTTGTACCACTGTTTTTCACTGTTTGTAGGAAGAAAGGGGATAGTTTGCAGACAAGACCATTTACTTTAATTTATATTTTGTTGCCTTACCTCTAATTTTCACTGTTGTTGTTAGAAAGAGATCGGTTTTAGGCAGACAAACTCTTGCCATCCCAAGGGGTCTAGTTAGCTATGAATTCACACAGACTGCAGAGAGGACAGTCCAGACGTTTTCTGAAACAACCTATGTAGGTTTGCAGTTTACTGAGTTTTACTGTTAAAAAGAGATGTGATTGGAAGTGATAGTGAACAGAGGCTACTGAGGCCTATGTGTGACTTGATGTAAAGGAATTCCAGTTTTTGTGTAGCTTTCAGAACCTGTACAGTCAAAGCTATAGCTTTACTATGCTTAATTTAATATTTACTTGTATATTGTTTGTGCAATTTTTCTCACAGAAATTGTTTTAAAATTTCTGAATTCTCTAGTAACTGATTTTGATCATCTTTTTCTTTTAGAATTCTTTATTTATTTGCATGTGAAAATGGATTCCTTAAATGATTATGCCGTTAATGATTTTCTAAAGCACAAATAACTTGTACAGTGTAATAAATGCTATGTATATTTAAAGGTAACACCTGATAATGTTGGTGATCATGTTCCTCAGAAGTTGGATGATTTGCTTACCATTATTAGAAGTAAATCTAGACTTATTGATGATGATTGCACTTATGTAATTGGTACGGCCTGGGGAACTGTTATTATATATATTAATGACTGCACTGATGAGATAAACAATGTTAGGCAAAGAGCAAATAGAACACATTTAGGAAAGGAACTGTCTATTGTCAGTAAAGATCAGTCAACCCCTATTGAACAAGATAATACCACTAACATCTTGAATTCTGTACCAATTACACAAGTGCAATCGCCATCAGTAAGTCTAGGTGTACTTCTAATAATGGTAAGCAAATCATCCAACTTTTGACATGAGGAACACAGATCACCAGTGTTATCAGGTGTTACCTTAAAATATGGATAGTATTTGTTATACTATACAATATATTTGTGCTTTAGCAAATCATTTAGAGAAAGCATATGACAGGGTGCCTAGAGAGGAGTTGTGGTATTGTATGAGGAAGTCGGGAGTGTCAGAGAAGTATGTAAGAGTGGTACAGGATATGTACGAGGGTAGTGTGACAGTGGTGAGGTCTGCGGTGGGAGTGACAGATGTGTTTAAGGTGGAGGTGGGATTACATCAAGGATCAGCTCTGAGCCCTTTCTTATTTGCAATGGTGATGGACAGGTTGACAGACGAGATCAGACAGGAGTCCCTGTAGACTATGATGTTTGCAGATGACATTGTGATCTGTAGTGAGAGTAGGGAACAGGTGGAGGAGACCCTGGAGAGGTGGAGATATGCTCTAGAGAGAAAAGGAATGAAGGTCAGCAGGACTAAGACAGAATATATGTGTGTGAATGAGAGGGAGGATAAAGGAATGGTGAGGATGCAGGGAGTAGAGGTGGTGAAGGTGGATGAGTTTAAATACTTGGGGTCAATAGTTCAGAGTAATGGTGGGTGTGGAAGAGAGGTGAAGAAGAAAGTACAGGCAGGATGGAGTGGGTGGAGAAGAGTGTCAGGAGTGATTTGTGACAGACGAGTACCAGTAAAAGTGAAAGGGAAGGTCTATAAGAGGGTAGTGAGACCAGTTATGTTATATGGGTTGGAGACAGTGGCACTGACAAAAAGGCAGGAGTTAGAGATGGATGTGACAGAGTTAAAGATGTTAAGATTTGCACTGGGTGTGATGAGCATGGACAGGATTAGGAATAAGTATATTAGAGGGTCAGCCCAGATTGGAAGGTTTGGAGACAAAGCCAGAGAGGCACGATTACATTGGTTTGGACATGTGCTGAGGAGGGATGCTGAGTATATTGGGAAAATATGCTAAGGATGAAGCTGCCAGGTAACAGGAAAAGAGGAAGGCCTAAGATAAGGTTTATGGATGTGGTGAGAGAGGACATGCAGGTGGTTGGTGTGACAGAGCAAGATGCAGAGGACAGGAAGAAATGGAAACAGGTGATCTGCTGTGGCGACCCCTAACGGGAGCAGCCGAAAGAAGAAGAAGAAAAAGAAGAAGAAGAAGAAGAATGGCATACTCCTTTTAGGAATCCATATTCAGCTGCAAATTAATGAAAAATTCTAAAAGAAAAGAATAATCAAAATCAGTTACCACAGAACTAAAAGAGAAATTAAATCAAATATTTAACAGTGCATTAAGTTGGCTCTTAAGACAGTGCTGCAAAATCCCACACAGTTATTGCAAAAATAAAATTCCCACTACTTTTGATTTGCTTATAAATGCATAAATCTGATGTTAACAGTACACAGGCATCACAGCATACTAAAAACACATAGTCCAAGCTGTTAAGCCTGTATTTTTAGAGTCTTACCCTGGTATTCAGAGAATTCTACTCTGGCCATGAAAATTGCCCAGCATGTGTTGATCAAATAGAATGACAAAGAGAAATTCTCATTCAGCAACATGGTAAACTCACAATGAGAAATGCCACATTAATGACTCCCTACCATGTCCTTGAAGCAAGCACTACATTGCCAGATCTGGCTACTCCAGTGTTATCACTAGCAGCCCATGCATCGCATTAGCAAAAGTGCAACCCCCCACATCAAAACACACACACACACACACACACACACACACACACACACACACACACACACACACACACACATACACATATCCGCATATCCCCATATACACATGTCAACATAAAAGCCCATCACAAGACTAACAGAAACAGTGACCCACACACCTGCACTTATGTTCCAACCAGAACTAGAGCTAGGTAATCAGGCATTTTTGCAGATGCCTGAAATAGTCACTCTTCTCAACCCACAGTTGAGGAGCAAAAACAAATTCTTCTCCTCTGAAATTAATGTGCTTAGCAGTTTGCTACAGATAAATCACCCAAACTGAGCATTTTATCTGTGAATGCAAATGCAGTATCACCATTCATTTATGCAGCTTTTACAGCTGTTACTGCACTCCACCACCATCAGCATCTCCTAATCAAAACTCTTGACAGCTTGATTCACTGTAGTTAGGCCCCTGGTTTTAGCAGAAGTACATACACACACACAGACACACACACACACACACACACACACACACACACACACACACACACACACACACACACACACACAGAAAAACCGACACAGAGATACACACTAACACAGCCACATAGACACACACATACACAACGCACAGACACACAGACACAAAGCACAGAGACACACATATCTAGACTCATGAACCCCCATGTAGTGTACTGCTACCTTGCAGGGAGATACAAATGCACTTATATCCAGTCTCAGCATCTCCTACCTACCATACTGCATCCACTGAGACATACATATAGGCACACACACACACACACACACACACACACACACACACACACACACACACACACACACACACACACACACACACACATAAGTGCACGCACACACACACACACACACACACACACACACACACACACACACACACACACACACACACACACACACACACACACACAAACATTGACACATATAAACCCACATCTAGTGTACTGCAGCCATGCAGGCAGACACAAACACACACACATATGTCCAGTCTCAGCATCCCTTATATATCTATTTTACTGTACAAACTGAGGCACACACACACACACACACACACACACACACACACACACACACACACACACACACACACACACACACACACACACACACACACACACACACACACATGCCCCTACAGACACATGTGCATGCATACACAAAGATACACAAAAACACACAGACACATGCACACACGGAAAGACACCAGTACACACACACCCACACACACACACACACACATGCACACATGCAAACACACACAAACAAACAGACACAGGGACACACACTAACACAGCCACACAGACACTCACACACACACACACACACACACACACACACACACACACACACACACACACACACACACACACAAGCACACACATGTACATGTGCACACATGCACACACAAACACATGCACGTGCGAGCACACACACACAAACACCACGCAGACACACAGACATGGAGGCACAGACATCTAGACTCATGAACCCCCACTTAGTCAAATGCTGCCATGGAGGTAAACAGAAACGCACATATATCCCATCTCAGCATCTCCTACCTACCATATTGCATCTGCTGAGACATACACATAGGCACACACACACACACACATACAGAACCCCCTGCCCTTAGTGATAATAGTCTTCAACCTAGCATTATGGACAGTTGGACTACCCTTGTTTCTCCTGCCAACCTTGTTGACTTGGGTTTCTTAAGGCAGTGTAACAATTGCCTCATGTACACCAACAACACTCTACTAATAACTCGCTCTAGTACAGGGTGTGGAAGATGTTTCTAAACCAAGAATCTTGAATCCATTCTCACTCCCACTCAAAACAATAACAAGGAAGAGGTTGTCAACCCACCCACCCACCACTACACATGGACATAGTACCACTACTCATAAACACAGTATGCATCTAACACAAAATCACCATATGGGGAGGTTCTCTCAGAAAAACAACTGACACACCAGAGACTTCTAAAATACAAAACTGCTACAACTAACACATATCCCACAGCATTCATGACACATACTAACACTGGTGTCTCATCTACCACACATCTACCACACCTGTAAAGTGTAACATTCAAAAAACAAATTTTCTAGTCACTGGAGACTCAGTAGTGAGACACACAGAAGGTCCACTCACCAGGTTGGACAAGAAGAAAGTCACAGTCAGCTGCCTGTCCAGTACCAGGATTCATCAGATTATGCATGCAGTCAGGTCTCTCAGCAATAAGTACTATTATGACTCTGTCATAGTTCAAGTTGGAGTGAATGACCTGAGATGTACCTCACTGGACTTTATGAAGAGAGACATGATTGAGCTCTCTGAGTATGTGTATCAGACAGGTATGTCCCTAGCCTTGAGCAGCATACTACCCTCACCTAGAATGATGCCACAGTATAAACAAAAAATGATTGATTTCAATGATTGTCTTAGTTTTTAGAGTCACTCAAAGGGGATCCAGTTCTTGTCAGCCTAGGAAGCCATGGTCAACAAGCCTTGCTGCTTTGCCACAGACAGTTTGCACCTGGCAGCTCTAGGCTTTTAACTGCTGGCAATGGTTCTTGCCTCCCCCATAGTGCCTTTTTAGGCAGGGTCTCGAAAACAAACTTACTGACGTGAAATTTGCCAATCATAACAAAATAAGGGTCATGCTGCTAAATGCTAGGAGCTTAAACCAAAAACTGCACACTCTGGAAGTACTTTTATTACTGGAAGATGTAGATGTCTGTGCAGTCACAGACACCTGGTTCAAGGCCTCAGAGAGTACCCTGGCCTTGTGAGGCTACAATTCCTTCCACACCTTTAGACCACAAAATGGACATGTCAGGTCAAAGGAGGTGGTGTTTCTATCTATATTAGAGATAAATTCACCTCACGTCTAGTTAGACTGGACAACTCCATGGAGTTACTCCAAGTTCAGGTTATGGTGGTTGAGACCCTTATTCAAGTCATAGTCAGTTATAGAGCCCCCTCCCTGGGTCTGGTCAGACAGGTTCAGTGCAAACTTCTCCACCCCTCCCTCCCAAAAGAGCAAGTATCTATCCCAGCAGAGGGCTGCCTCCCAAACATCTCAGATGCTCAGGTGAAGGCTGCCCTCTCCAAAGCAAAACACACTGCTTCCATGGGACCAGATGGCGTCCCAGCTTGCGTCCTACATGAACTACAAGAGGAACTAATCCCTCAAATAAAACAGCTATACAATCTCAGCCTCACTACAGGATATGTGCCCACAGAATGGCGTACAGCAACAGTGGTCCCACTCCACAAAGGTGGAGCCTCTACGGACCCTGGAAACTATCGCCCCATAAGCCTGACTAGCTTAGTCTACAAGGCTATGGAGAGGATCATCATGGAGCTCATAAACAAAGACATTGGGGACCTACAGACACTAGATCCTACCCAGTTCAGCTTTGTCAAGGGCAGATCCTGCCTTTTGAACCTGGTTGACTTCTTTGAAACAGTCACCAAAGCCATAGATGAAGGGAAGGTAGTCCACACAGCCTATCTGGACCTTGCAAAGGCATTTGACACAATACCCCACTCGGGCATCATAGATAAGCTATCCAGCTTAAATATAAACCCCTATGTCACAAGATGGGTCACAAACTGGCTCAAAGACAGAACTCACAGAGTGAGAGTTGCTGGAGCCATGTCAGACTCAAAACCGGTCACAAGTGGCGTCCCACAGGGTTCTGTCCTGGGACCACTTTTGTTCGGTATATACTTTTCTGAGGTACAGGCAAACGTGGGAGGACTATGGCTCACCAAGTTCGCAGACGACTGCAAACTGGGCACCATAATCAACTCTCCAGCTGACACAAACATCCTTCAAAAAGGTCTCACAGAGACAGATAACTGGTGCCAGCGCCATGGTTTAAAGCTAAATGCCAAAAAATGTATAGTCATACCCTTTGGCAAAAACAATGTGCCCACAAATTACCACATAGGCGGAAACCCATTAAGTACAGAGAAAGTTATTAGGGACCTGGGGACCCAAGTTGATAGCAATCTCTCCTTTGAAAACCACATTGCCAAAGTGGTTAGAAAGACCATCTACATAGCCTACCTCATCACGAAGGGTTTCAAATCTAGATCAAGAGAGGTAATCGTGCCCCTTTATTCATCCCTCATCAGGCCCATCATAGAATACAATGCCCCTTTTGGGATGTACCTTACCCGACACCTGCAGCAATTAGAAAGACCCCAAAAGTATCTCACCAAGAGGATCAAGGGTCTCAAACAGATGCCATATACTGCTCGGTTAAAAAAAACCCAGCTCTACTCAGTTGCATACCGCCTACTTTGAGGCGATCTATGCCTGACATACAAAGCTATGTCAAATCCAGAATTAATGGACATGCTCCACCTCAGTAAATCTAAATCCCTTAGAGCCACACGCTCGAAGGACTTGAACCTCAGCACAGAAATAAATAGAACTTGCTGGAGGGACAGGTTCATAACCCAGAGGCTCCCTTCGCTCTGGAATAGAATTCCAGTTCATGTGAGGCAGAGCACCTCACTGAATCTCTTCAAGAAGAATCTCGATAAGTGGATGGGGGATCGTAGGTTTGTCCCAGGGATTACTCGCTTGTCACTATTAGACAGAGGCACAGTAAACTAAACCTTAAAAAGGGCACAGTATACTCAAATCAAGGGGTGGCATAAACCATACAGAATTGGGCTAGGCTTATAATTGCCCCAGGGCAGATAGCCTAGTATGAACCTATGAACCTATGAACCTATGAAGTCTACTTGACCAAACTGGAGACAATCCAAATATTGCCAAATACTCCAGAGAGGGGGGATTTCAATTACCCCACCATCAACTGGGAAACCTGTGCTAGCCCTAACTCCATAGTGTAAAAGTTCCTTGACTTTGTTAACTCAAATGCCCTGGAACAAATCGTCCATACCCTGACAAGAGGAACAAACATACTAGATCTGGTCCTCACTAACATGTCAAACAGATGGACTACTGCAACCGTCAGACCCTCATTAGTTAAATCTGACCACAAATCAGTCATCTTTGAGCAGACACTAACACCAGAACTCACAATGGGCAAAATCAGACTAAAAAACTTCACCAAGGCAAAGTATACCCTCCTAGGTGACAGTACTAATTTATTCCAAACCCTACTCCCAGCTAGAAATGGTAACCACACTGAAGTTTACACTACAGCCTGTAAAATCACTTGCATAAGTGTATAGACTTGGCTGTACCAGAACAAATCAAAGCCAAGAGCCCCAGGTAAACACAAGCCACAATGGTGGACATCCAGCATCAACAAACTTTACAATAAATGCAAAATGTTGTCCAAGAAAACAAAGGTGAGACCCCAACAATGGAAAACCATCCTCCTCAGCCTCAACAGGCAAATAAAACAACCTGTCAAATCCTCTAAGGGCTTCTTTGAGAAAAAATTAGTAAGTACAGCCAAGGATAAACATAAGGTCTTTTACAGTTATGCATGTAGCCTAAAAGGTAGGGCCCAAGCATATGCAGAACTAGTGACTAATGGTAGCTCACACACTGACCCCACAAGATAGCAAACCTGCTAGCAGATAGGTTTGGGGAAAATTTCACTTCCTTATCCCCTCCAAACCTGTCACAAACCTTCCCTTAAACTCCCCCCCCACCACATATCTGAAGAACAGGTCATCACAGCCTTGTCCAAGGCAAAAAACACAGGCTCTTTGGGACCAGATGGCATCCCTGGCTGTCTTCTAAAAAGGCCAAAACATGAACTAGCATCACTGTTAAGTACCCTTTTCAATCAAAGTCTAACCACAGGCTTATTCCTGCAGAATGGAGAACACCAACAGTTATTCCCCTCCACAAAAGTAGCCTAGCAACAGACCCAAGGAATTACAGACTCATAAGCCCGATAATCCTCATCTCTTAGGCCATGGAACATATCATTATGGACCTCATAAATAAAGACATAGGCAACCTGTAAACCCTGGATCCTTCCCAGATTGGCTTTAAGTGTAGATCCTGCCTGTTAAATCTGGTGGATTTTTTCAAACATGTGACTAAGGCCATTGATGAGAGAAAATCTGTACACACAGCCTACCTTGACTTGGCAAAGGTTGTTGACACAATTCCACACTCAAGCATTACCGATACAATTAGCAAACTGAATGTAAACCCCTTTGTTGTAAGATGGGTTGCCAACCGGCTCACAAACCAGACACACACACAATCAAAGTGGGTGGCTCCACAACAACCAACAGACCTGTTACCAGCAGGGTCCACAGGGATCAGTGCTCTGCCCCCTACTATTTGGTATATACTTCTCAGACATTCAGGTCAAACTAAGGGGTTGTGGCTAACCAAGTTTGCAGACAACTGTAAACTGGGTGCAGTTATTGAATCCCCAAATGATGGCAGTATACTCCAGGAGGTCTTACACAAACCAACAACTGGTGTCTTAGTCGCAGTCTGAAACAGAATGCAAAGAAATGCATCATCATTCCCATCGTCCCAAACAATGTCCCTTCACACTATCAAATCAACAACAATACCCTAATTACCCAAAAAGGGGTAAGGAACCTGGGATCACAAGTTGACTGTGACCTTAACTTCAACCAGCATGTGTCTACTGTAGTAAGGAAAGCTTTCTGCATAGCACACTTGATTAGTAAAGGCATCGTCTCGAGCGCAAAAGCGGTTAGAACCCCTCTGTATTCAGCACTAATCCAGCCCATATTGAGTATAACCCCCAGTTTGACATGAACCATACAAAGCACCTGCAGCAATTGGAGAGACCTCAGAGGTTTCTAACTAAGAAGATCAACAGACCCCAGCATGTCCCATACACAAACCAACTAAAGTCCCTGTCGCTATACTCCATATCATATGGACTTCTTAGGGGAGACTTATAACTGTCTTACAGAGCAATCTCAGACCCAACCTAATGAACTTGCTGCATATCTGTAAATCAAACAAGACTAGGGCTACCTGTTCCAGGGACCTAAATATGGCCTGTGACTTAAATAGGACATGCTGGAGGGACAGATTTATCTCCCAGCGACTGCTGTGTCTTTGGAATAGGCTACCTATTCATGTGAAAGAGAGCACCGCTATGACACTGCTCAAGAGGAACCTGGATGAGTGGATGGGGCACCATAAATAATTACCGGGAATAGTGCCCACAACCCTCCTGGACATAGATAGTTATGTGTACTTATATGGCTGACCAGCTGCATCAGCATACATCATGCATTGTCCACAGACAGTCAAAACTAAATCACTTGACACGCCAGTAAGAATGTGCAGATCACAAACCTTGCTTCATGCAAAACTAAAAAAACATATTTTTTTTGCAGGGAAGCAAGACTCCTACGTTCACACCCTCTGCTAGTTATATGGGTCTACTCTGATTTATCAAAACACCGCTCACCCAATTTCAGTTTCACTGAGAAGACTTCAACAAAACCAAAGTTCACCGGGAGCAAACCACTTGGCCACCAGGGTGAACTTTGCACTTTTCCTCACTGTAGTACGATCTTGGAGTTGGTATATTTAGTTAGGGGGGTGTGGGGGGTGAAGCCTCCCACTTGGGTGGGTTTAATATGTGTCCATTTCATTGTTTTACCCTGGTGGCCAAGTGGTTCATTTCCCGATGAAAGCACTTCATTGCTTCATGGTTTCGTTTTTTTAATGTTTCATTGAAGTCATCTTGGCAAAATTGAATTTGGGTAAGTGGTCTTTCAATAAATCAACATAGACCCAGTTATACATACCAACTCCAAGATCATAAACCAGTGGGGAAAGAGCCAACTTGCATTCCCCAGTGTTTAGCGCTCCTTCACACAAAGCAGCTGGCATCCTGCAATGAACTGGCAGACTAATAAAATAACCCTCTTAACAAAATGTACGATCAAACTAAAGTCTGGTCAAACATGTGTTCAACCCTACTGCACTCATATCTATGTCTTTACAAAGACTCACACACACACACACACACACACACACACACACACACACACACACACACACACACACACACACTCACACACACACACACACACACACACACACACACACACACACACACACACACACACACACACACACACACACACACACACACACACACACACACACACACACACACACCAAATCCTTATATATTATTTATCAGGTTTTCATATATCCAGATAGCAAGACATCCTGTTTTCTTTATATTTTCATGAAGCACTCATAAAAAAGATGACACGGCTAGGAATGCTCTTGTGCTTATGCACCACATGTATCCTACAGCAACACATTCACTATAAAAGAAAGTTTATAAAAATAAAACAATGCCTTGAACAAGCTAGCTACAAATTGCATATCATTAAAGCCTATATATACCCTCAGACTGCTAGAATGTGATAAATACTTACACAATTACAAGTGTTTAAATAACTTTTTTGTAATATATCTTAATGGGGTCTACTGTGCGTGCAGATTATATAACCATAATGTTAATAGCTGCATAAGCTCATAACAGATACCGAAAACAAGACTCAGTGGTGGAGTCCTAACCACAATAGGGTATATAATAAAAAGAAAAAAGTCACTGCCTTAATCAGAAAGAGAAACTCTCATGAAGATACGAGCTCACTGATTAAACTATACAAGAAACTAAGATGACTAATTAAGTTCAACAAAGCCAATTACAAGGTCAGGATAGCCTTTCAAACTATGGCTAATCACAAAGCCTTCTTCAGCTATTTCTGAAACCTTAAAGAGAACACACAGCAGTATGCTTAACTAGCTGTAAATGGCTTCACCTTCACTAACATAGCAGATCTACTGGCTGACAAATTCAGTGCTAACTTCACCCCCATTCCTTCCGGCTACCATCTGTGAAATCCCTTCTAGCATATCCCGCAGGAAGAAGGTCTCGGCAGTGCTCACTACGGCCAAAGACACAGCCTCTGTGGGAACTGACAATATCCTATGTTGCTCCCTAAATAGTTTAAAACATGACCTATGAGGACCACTTGAGGCACTCTTCAGCTACAATCTCAAAACAGGTTATGTACAAAGTGAATGGAGGACTGCAGTGGTCATCCTTCTTCAACTTTGGAATCGAGAGCTCCATCAGTCTGACAAGTCTAACATGCAAAGACATGGAATTAATTATTATGGAAATGATCAATAACGACATAGGTAACCTAGGGAAACTGAGCCCATCCCAGTTTGACTTTGTCAAGAGACAGTCTTGCCTACTCAGCCTGATAGACTTCAAGAGGGTCATTAAGGTGGGTCTATATTATACCATCGAAGTCTTAAAACTTTGAATGTTATAATATCAAACCCATTCGGTTGAAAGACCATGAAATCAAACAGTCAGAATAGCAAATTTTTTCCCGGGGCAAAAGTTCGCTGTTCCGGCAAACATACACACAACACAAGCACACCAAAATAAATAATCCACACACATACACTTCACTAAACCCTACACTAAACCATACATACACTGCTAGCTATCCACTTACCTTAACCCAACCCTAACCCTAGGGTCTCTAACTATCGCACACTCATCTTACCTGCTCCCTAACCCTAAAGTCCCTATCGCACACTCACCTTACCCACTCCCTAACCCTAAGGTCCCTATCGCACACTCACCTTCATTCGCACACTTACCTTAACCCAGTCCGTAACCTTCACTCCACAGTGGAGAAAACAGCGAAGCTGCAGAAACAGCCCACTGAATACTTTCCCTAGGAAAGTATTCGATATTCTGCAGCTTCTCTATTTTCAGCATTCGGTGCATAGGGTTCAGTATTATAACATTCGAAGTTGTAAGACTTTGATGTTATAATATAGACCCCATTAAGGCAATGGATGATGGAAAAATGATATATACCACCTACTCTGACCTGGCTAAGGCTTTCAATATGATACCCCACTCAAGAATTATTGACAAACTCACAGAACTAGGTAAAAATCCTTACTGAACTTGTTGGATTGCTGGCAGACTCACAGATAGGACCCAAGACATCAGGAGTGGTGAGGCCACCTCTAAGAGACTGGTCATCAGTGGAGTACATCAGGGTTCTGTGCTGGGCCCCCTCTTCTTTGGCATCTACTTTACAGAAGTCAAGGCTAATATCAAGTGCTTCTGAATCACCAAATTTGCAGATGACTGTAAACTGGGAACTATCACAGATCACCCCCCCCAGCACTAACATTCTGCAAAAAGGCCTAATGCAGACAATTGACCAATGACAAAGCCACAGATTAAAACTACATGCCAAGCAATGCATTATAGTGCCCTCTGGAAAAATTTCCACCCAAGTTAATTACTTATTCAATAAAACACCCCTAAGAGCTGTCAGCTGACACAGTAGTTATGGATTTGGGAATATATGTAGACAGTAATCTCACCTTCAACCAACACATAGCCGAGATAGTAAGAAATCATTCTGTGTCACCCAACTTATAAGTAAGTGTATGGCATCCAGATCAAAGGAAGTTATAATACCACTTCATTCGGCCCTTATCTGACTCAGCATTGAGTACAATGCCTCCTACAGCATGTATCTAATCAAGCAATAGCAACAGCTGGAACATCCACAAAGCTTCCTCACTAGGAGCATCCAGGGTATGGACATACTGCCATACTCAGATCATCTTAAGGTTCTGTCTCTATGCTCAGTCTCCTATAGGTTACAGAGAGGCAATCTATGCCTGGCATATAAGGCATCCTCAGATCCAATCCTGATGAATCTTTTGCATATCCACAAAGTGAACAGCACCAGAAACACTCAATCCAAGGAATTAAACTTTTCTTGGGAAAAAAAATAGAACATGCTGTAAGACCAATATGCATCTCAAACTATCCTTGCACTATCAAATAGGGTCCCCATGCATGTGAAGCAGAGTTCACTCCTGACCCTGTTCAAAGGAAACCTTGACCTTTGATGGAAAATCATAAATCCTCCCCCTCCGGGTCTGGCGCCCATGTCTCTGATGGACAGAGGCCAACAATATTCCCCTACTAACATACCCCACACACAAAACCCTTAGCTATCTCCTTACTAACATACTTCTTCAAAAAGGCATCCTACATACTTGGGGACAAAATGGGGTTGGGTTGAGCAGCTAAGCTTATAAAGGCCTTGGTGGTCATTAGCTTAGTAATAACCTATGAACTTATGTCATTTTGCATTTTAATTTCAGTCTTTGATCTTACACTTCAAACAGCTGAAATTTAAGAAAAAAAAATTACCTTAATAAAATTATGGTTATTTAGGCATGAGTCAAACATCCATAAGCCAAAACAGAGCTTGCAGAAAGAAAGTGGAACAAAAGTTTCTTTAGGTATACAGAAGAAATAAGGAAATAAGGGACAAACCTGGACAGGCAGAACAAATATGGGAGGGAAATCACAGAACACAGAAAAAGCAGAGTTTCTGAATGAATACTTTGCTTCAGCCTTCATAAAACAAACAAGGGAGAGGAGACCACTCTGGAAGAGAGGAAAGGAAGAGGGGAGAGAGCAACTGAGAGGCACCAGGATTGAACGGGAGAGGTTCTAGTGGAATCGGAGTAGCTTAAGCGAAGGTAAACCACAGAAACCTGATTGGCTGACTCCCAGGATCATCAAGAAATGGGCCAGTGTGCTGGTAAGTCTCTTGACTGAGGTGTTTAATAGATTACTGGCCACTATGGAACTGGCTGAGAACTTAAAAACAGCAAGTGTAACATCACTCTAGAAGGGAAGGAGCAGGAACACATCTATGGATGTACATGCCTGTTAGCCTAATAACAATGACAGGGAAACCCCTGCAAAAGATCTTGACAGAAAATCTGGTTGATTTCCTTGAGGAAATCAATCACCATGACAACAACAAATCTAACTGACATAGTTTTATGGCTGGGCTACAGGATAAATTTACAGGGTAGTACCAGGATACATAGTCTACCTGGATTTTAGGAATATCTTTGATTTAGTCCCACTCAAATGACTGCAAGGAAAACTGGAAGGGCTGAGACAGCAGAAATGTGTTGTTCACTGACTGAAGTGTGATGGCTTTCCTACAGTCAGTCAACATGAAATTCCCCAAGCGTTATTTGCCAACAAGAAAAAAAGATCAAGAGTCAGAATATTAATTGCTGTTTTCCATAGGAAATCATTGTATCTGTGATCTCTGTGTGTGCCAGCTATGATTCCATTCTTTTTGGAGATCTCTCCCATTTTCGAGTTGGTGCAAACATGGAATTAGTATATATAAGTTTAGGGGGTTGGGGACTTGTCTCCAAAATGCTTAAAGTAAAATGTTTCACTATTCTGTGTTTTAGGCATTATTTTTCAATATATACAATCTGCACCTTTGTGGAAGTCAGTGATTTATAGTAAAAGCAACTGTTAGAAATAAATGGATTTGGTGAATGGAATAATGTCTGAAATAAGAAAAGTGACTAGTGGAGTACTGCAAGGGTCAGCCCTGGGTCCAGAATTCTTTTCTGTGTTTGTGTTAGCATACCTACAAGAACAGTCAACAGGATCAACCTCTTTGCCACTGACACAAAGTTAGGTGTACGTGCAGGAGGGAAGAAAAGACTAAGGAAGTTTCTGGAAAATACTAACAAACTTGGCTGATATGTACTTGGGCCTGAGGAACCCTAGTGTGTTGTATCAACTGAGGAGAGTCAAAACAATGGCAAACGAGCAGGAATACTATCTGGGGTGTAACTCACACCTGTGATGAACCACTGGGATCACAGAGACAGATGGCAGTTGAAATGCTGGACTGTATCTTTAAAAACATGGATTCCAGAAGCAAAAGGATAGCACTTCTTCTCTGCAGTGCCCTAGCTAGGCTGCATTTTAAGTTCTGTATGCTTTTTTAGAAACCATAAATGAAGAAGGACATTAAGATGCTGGAAGAATTTCAGAGAAAGCCATCAAAATGGTACATAAAAAGGATACAAGCAATGACTAGGAGAATAGAGACCAGAATAGAAAGGAGGACATACTATTATTTAATTATATATTAGCATTTGATTACCAGGAAAGTCCAACTGGATAGGAGCACAGGCCCAGGGAGAAAAACTTCAAAGTATTACAAAACATTTTAAGGACAATAATTTTATAGTCTTTAAAAATAATACAAAAAACTATTTTAGCTTAAATAATTATACCAAATTAGACATAATATGAAAACAGTTATTAAGAATATGACAATGATTTAATAGTTAAAAAATGTTAGCCAGTTTCTATAGAAATTAAAGATAAATTAGTGTAATACAAACAAGAATTGTAATACTTATTGTGAGAAATGTGGGCTTATGGTATATTTTTATAGGTGGTAAAAAGCTGTGTTTATGTTATTTGATGCGATAGTTCTAACCAATGTAGGCTTTTTAGTGCTATATAATAGTAGCTTCTGAAAGGTGTATTTGCTGCAAATTTAGCAACTTTGTTATAGTATTGTTCACGTTTTAATTTTTGTGATCGTAGAATGTTAGTAAAGATGGGAGCATTACAAAGAAGTGTGGGGAGGAGATAGGTAGTGACACGTGTAGCTTTAGTTCCATCGGTGAGAAAGTTTTTGGCTCTATGCGGTCAAATTTAAGATTATCATCCACTGTCATCCCTAATAATTTGCTATGAGAAGTGACTACAGTAGTTGTGTTATCAAGAGAGAGGACTTTAACTTTTGTTGTTTCATGGGAGAGGTATTTGGGGAAAAAGTAGTAGTTGCAGAGGATCATGCCAAGGTTATGTGAAGCAGCTGCCCTGAACAGGAAGAAGAAAGAAGGGAGTACAGAAAGCAGACTGCAGGGCTAGACTACTTCCCAAATCCATAAAGCAGGTCTTGATGGAGATGGTGGTGGACCCATGGAATGAGGTACCAGAATGGGTAACGCAACCATCATCCATAGAGCTATGAGGGAATGACAGAAATGGAGGAGGAGTGACTTCTTATATAAATGATACATTCAGATATATAGCTAAATATTCATTAATATGCACTCCATTTATTTCAATATTTGAATATATGCTGGCTTACCTATGCTTTTGTATTGCTACATTCGCTGAGCAGATGAAGGTCAATAATTTAATGGCACTGCGAATTTCACTGTAGTGTATTGTGTTGTGTGAGATGATGGTACACTTTTTTGAGGGTCTCCCATTTTCTTCACTGGGATGTAACCATGTAGTTGGTTCACATAATTTATTTGGGGGTGGGGCTTGCCTCTCACACTGGCATTGCAGCGGGTCTTAACCCCTGCATAAAAGATTTTTTGTGTTATTTGTGTTTTGATGGTTCACCGTTTTTGGCATGTGATTTGCAATGAATGGTGAAACATGTTTTACATTCACATAGGGAAACTATATATGCCAGTAGTATTGATTAATAAATGCACCCATAACATCTTTACATTTGTAATGCCTCTAGGGAAAATATTAACAAACAGGTTTGTTATTCTCTATGTGATTATGGTTGTAACAAGATCATTTAAGTGTTTACCTCTTTTGTATACAAATCTAGATACTTCACTCATGTAGGAAATGTATTCCTTCTTATATTCTGAATACAGAAGGCAGCCACTTGGTTATAAACTGAGTTACACAAAGTCCTTCTGTTCTCTCAGCATCCTATGCATTCAGACATTTTGGTGATGAAGCTTAAGCTGCATTGAGACAATTTTTATGTGGATTTTTTGGTTTCTTTATCTTAATGTCTAAATCTTCCACAGTTGTATCTGTGTTGCAGGCATTGTGCTCTTAGGCTGACTTACTTTTTTAGCTGATCCATTTGTGTTGTTGTAGCTTCTTGAGATTGTATAACTTTATTTTTAATCCTGAATTGCCTTCAAAATCTTTTTAGTATTCAAGTGAGACACTGAAAAACAAACTGTGTTCATAGGGCAAGTAAATAGTTGCTCTTTTGATGTAGTGCATCCATTTTTTTCTGTCGACCATCAATACTTTAGATTAATTTTCACTTTTTATCAATAATGAAATTAAAGATAAAATGAATCAGAAAGTATTATAGCCCACTGTACTCCACATGCCTTGGAAAAGTGTTAAAGATGTCCAATAGGGGTAAAAATTGCACCTGGTATCATTTTGCAAATCTTTAAACACTTTCTGGAACATTGCTTTCTAGATAAGGGTAAGACAAGCTTGTGCTACAATGTACAAAGGTTACTACACCCTTTCTGTAATAAAAATAACACCAGTGAAGACATGGCGGTTACAACAGGCTGGAATTAAGGTATATATCATTTCATTATTCTTGAAGAGATACATCCCTTCAACACATAACAAAAAAGAAGAAAACAATAAGTGTGATCACTGCTGCTAGACAGAGCTGCTGTATTGTCAGTAATGATCCCTTCAAGAATAATAAATCTTAACTTTGAGGAATTTTTTTCTTGTTGACCTTTTAAGCATTTTTAAGTATGGATTGAAATAATTCTGTTTAAAATACCTAGCTTAAACTAAAGTACACATTTTCTCTGCAGGTTGTTATATCTGAATTAGAATTCTTTTTCAGCATTTCTACTACCAGGTGCCAGTCATCTTACATTAAATGTTTGCAAATAATGCTGCAGAAGGTTTCAGAAGTTCGAACTATCATTTATTTATACTTATTTATTTATTTTTATTTTATTTTACATTTGCTGACTGGGAAAGTCCGACTAGATATATGTCCATTTTCAGTGGAGGCCCGGGGAGAAAAGCTACACATTTATGGAATAGATACAGACAAATAAGTGTTACAAAAATATACAAGAGTACAATCTCACATTTCAGTGGAGAAAAACTCCACACTTGTAGAAAAGCTACAGACAAACAAGTGTTAAAAAAATTACCAGAGTACAATATCACATATCAGGTATAAACATTTATTTAATCTCCTCTAATTACACACATACACTATGACTTTGCCAGCAACTGTCATTTAAATCATATCAGCAATCCAGGTGTGCATGGTCTATATGGAAAAAATAATCATCTTCTGTTTTGCATTCTTTGCATATCTTCTATTGTATGTTAAACACTGGTTAGGGACACATCTATAAGGAAATATAGTTCACTACTTTGGTTTTCACAATAAAAACACTCAAATGTCTTATTGCAGACATAACAGAAGGGAATTATTGTATATATTAAAGAAATAGTAAAAGTCTATCTGGCAAATTTCAGCATCTTGAAAGCTAATCATTAGGTTTTCTTTAATATTTGGTCTTTGTCCAGACAGGAACTGTGCTAAATAAATAAATGAGAGATTAAAACAACAGGTATTTGCAATGCCAGAGACATTTATTTTATTTTATTAGAAAGATAAATTGCCCAATAAAATTGCTAGAAATTATACATCCAAAACACAAAGGTATTCATGCTTCAAGATGTGTTTTACTTTTACTGTTGAGCAACCCAGAATTTTTTAGTCTTCAACAAACAGAATATGTTGCAACATGTAAAAAGGTATTTACACAACATTGCCATATGATTATATAAAGTCTGAGCAATGTCTGAAGTATCTTACATTATTCTAATATGACAAATAGCTGGCTTTTATAAATCAACATTTAAGCACTCTATTATTTTCCACTGGGAAGCAAAGCAGCTATTTTTACAGATGATTTGATAATAACTGGAAGAGTGCTAACATTTCTGTTGAACAGGGCACAGTCCAGATTCTGTTTTGAAATTAACCCTCAAAATTTATCTAGCCTCCAGAGCGCATTTAGCTGCTCTAAATCCTTCACAATGTTTCACAGTTTTCTGCCAGTACATGTTATATGAGGGTAATAAAATCCTCATGCACATTTACTCATAAAAATATAGCTAGAAAGGATGCGTTGGTCTTCAAACATTTATATTTATCACCATGAAAACAAATACCTTATTAAATCAATTATGTGAAGGAACACTAAATCTGCATATTACATTGTTAAAACTGTATTCAAAACAGCTACAGTAGATTTCTAAGTAAAATGTTGCACTGTTTTATAATATCCATGGCCGTAAAAATTAAGTGCCATGTTTAGATGCTCATATTATCTTACACTGGCATCCTTTAGCATTACATATAGCAAGTCTCCCTGAGAGAAACACGTTTAATATTTTTAGTTTGTTCCTTTGCTTATGGCACTGTTTATATAGTTTAGAGATGTGTATGTAAACTTGGATAGTTTAATATATTCCATACAAAGTGATATATGTGTGTGTGTGTGTGTGTGTGTGTGTGTGTGTGTGTGTGTGTGTGTGTGTGTGTGTGTGTGTGTGTGTGTGTGCGTGCGTGTGTGATTGTTTGTCTGTGAGGGCGTGTTAGCTAACTTCATTATGCAATTCTTGTTTCCAAAGAAATGTCATCTGTTCCACTTTTTTGCAAACTTTGGAACTCAGCTTGGAAAGCTACCCTGCTGATTATGGCTATTTATTTAGAATGCAAAGAATAAACAAAATGGCAGAGATGTGAAATATAATTACATTGAGGGTAAACTTTGGACTTCACTGATTCAGTTGATTCTGCTGTACCAGGTAAAGACACACTAACTTTATCATCAAGGCGTACCTTCCATCACTAATGTATCCATTGTTTAATTTTTGCATGAGACAACAAATTTGTAAAGGTGAACTAGTTGATACTTCCAGTGTTGACTATCTGCAGAACTGCAGTTGAGGATGTAAACAACACAGAACCTCTCTGATACTACAAATATACACCATATTTTATTACCATGGTAGCATTTTCTCACAATTATACTGTTAGCCTCAGTTTAGGTAGAACCAAAAAAACTTTACTTGCCAAAATTCAAATGACAAAGGGAATACTGTCTGCCAGGGCCAGCCTTAAGGATCAGAAATCTTGGTTGCCATTGTGGGCAACACTTACTTAAGGGCACTGAAGTAGCAAATAAATTGTAGACAACATATGTACTTCCACTTTGCTGACCAACTTAATCCAGTAGGCATTTGGCCTCTTTTCAAGGGACACCTAAGGTGGTATTTACTTTTACAAACGGAAAGCATGAAGAATTCCCCTAATCTTTTCGATAAGGGCCATAGGATCTTTTACATCCAACTGACCTACCACCAACTCAGACAGATGAAGCTTCGGTTTAATGTTTCCTTGGCACTTTGTTATTTGATTACTACAGTGTACTTATTGTCACTCCTAGGTAAAAGTATCAACTCCTCACATCACTCATGACAGCAGATATATCATCAATATATTCCCAGCATTTGGTTTGAAGTGATGCTGACTTGAGTTTTACGGTACTGTGAGTCTTACCAGCATTGCTTCAAACTGAATGTCATGAAGATGGGATCCAGGTATGGCTGTAGCCTCTTCTCTGTAATGGAGAATACTGCTGTGGATGGCAAACAGAGCAGCTTCACACAGAAGTGCTGTCATACCAGACAGGGAAGAGAGTTCTGTGAACAGTTTTAGTCCCCTCTCCTTATTTAGACCTGAGGTAAAATGGTGATGAGTGATGCAGCAGGTTGAATCTACTAGAGTAGTAATGTCTTACCAGTGCCATAAGGGATGTTTGAGAAAAGGTCTGCAAATCAGAAGTTTATAGTATCACAACATCATAAGAAGTTACTAGGCTATTGGCCCTGAGGCCCTTACAAGCCTAGCCAAGAATTTAGCACATGTTCCAATAAGTCATCACTCAATACCCCTGTCCAGCAGGGACACAGTTGGAAGCTCAGGGGTGTATTTTCTGTTCCCTATCCAGTTATTCAGATTGTGCTTAAAAGGGGTTAATGAGGTACTCTGCTTGACATGGAGAGGGAGTCTATTCCATAGAAAGTGGAGTCAGTGGGACACAAATCTGTCCTGTCAACAAGTCCTATTGGTGTCACAGACTAGGTTGAGGTCACCTGTGTGTATTATTCAAGTGGAGCTTGACTTGCTGATATGCAGCAGTCCCATCAAGGCAGGGTCTGAGATTGCTTTGTATGCTAGACAGAGGTCACCTCTGAGGAGTCTGTATGAGGCTGAGAAGATGGACAGGGCTTTTAACCTACCTGTGCAGGGTAGATCTTTGAGGCCCTGAATTCTCCTGGTAAAAAACCTCTGTGGTCATTTCAACTGCTGCATGTGCTTTGTGAGGTATATGCTGAAAGGGGCATTGTACTCAATATTGGATCTTATAAGGGAATAATACAGGGATGTTATGACCTCTTTGTCTCTGGCTGAGATACTCTTACTAATGTGGTGGGCCATGTAGAAAGCTTTTTGTACAATGGAGCCTGGGTGCCCAAGTCCCTCACAGCTGATTGTGTGCTTAGGACCTTGCTATTAATGTGATAATTTGTGGGGATGTCACTGTGACACCCCTGAACTGGCTCAGTAATCAAGGAGCTTCAATCATCACCACTGGCAACAGTAGGGGATGTACACACTGGGAGGATGACAAGTACAAACACAGTAAAGTGAAATTTCCCTTAAGTGCACACAGAGATCACAGTCAGCCTGAGGTTGGTTTCTCCCTCTTTCTCCAGATTCCCAGTAAGACTCCCCACTGGCACAACTATAGGGTTGAGACCTTAGCTGAGTGGCCAGGCCAAAATCTCCAGCACCCTCTCTGTCCAACTAGGGCTTCATGTCCCTGCCCAAGTAGCTCACACACACACACACACACACACACACACACACACACACACACACACACACACACACACACACACACACACACACACTCTTCATAGGTTCATAGGTTGGTAGGGCCTATACAAGCCTAGCCTTAACAATTCCCTGGCTATTTCTTCCCACATTATTTACTTTCCTGGACCCCTGTCTAGCGGTCATGAGGTTTGATTCATATACAAACACACACACACTCCTGGCAAAGACTGGCAAAGGTTTACTAGCTATGCCCCCTTCTGCTCAGACTATAAGGTACTTTCCACTGCCACCAACCACTCTTATCAACAGGTTAAGGCCCTTACAAAGGGTGTCCAATCCTACTGTGTAATGTTACTATTAATCCAAATGCTAGTCTGACCAAGCAAGGCTATTGGAGTGGCCTGTACAGTGCAACCAAATACATATGAAAGTACTCTCAGAACTTAAATATGTCTCACAAATATCAGCCACAAAGACAGGTTTAACTATATTTAATAATAAATAATAAAAGAAAAAGACAATACTCAACAAATCAACATAGTAATTTCAGAGTTCAAAATCACAGGAAATATTTTAAAACAACTTTGCAGGACAGTCTCAAATAAATGCAGAAAACACCTAAACTTAATTTTTACTATATTCCTATCTATATCTAAAAGAGATACTATGCCCTAAATCTTACTTACAGCAAGGCAAGTGCAGATGGTGATGATGAGTGGATGTTCTTGATAAAATACAAAATGCACAGTCTCTCTCTGAGAGAGTTCTTAAATTAATATCAAATATTACTGCTGGGTTAGCTTGGATGACATCACTTTTTGTCATCTGACTTCAGTTCCCAAGCTAAACCCCCCATTGTACCATTTGATATCTCTTTATGAAAAATACACAGCCTTCAGATGTTTGCAGTTGCTAGAAGACATAAAACAATAAACCAAGTACAAAACAATGCAGAAGGCATCCTAGTTCTAGACATCCTGTCTCCTTGCTGCAATGAAACTAACTTTTATAGCACAATCAAAAACAATTTAATTTCGATTTGTTTTCTTGAAGTTTTGCAAGTTAACTCTGTATGTTCCAGTTTCTATTGCACAGATATATAGTTTATATATATTTCTGTTCTTTTCCGGTAGGGTACACTGCAGACACATCCTTGAAGCACAGTACTGTACAAATCCTGTTCAACACATACTTCTGTATCAGCTGTTTAATATACACATAGCATAACACATAACACATTACATTTGTAAGAAAAGCATATGAATCATGTTGATATTCACAAATGACGTATGATTTTTTGATTATTTACAAAATTCCAGCTAGCTTGGCTAGCAGTGTAACAGTCATTCTCCCCAAAGGAATGATGATGCATTTTTTGGCATTCAGTTTGAGACCATGTTTCTGGCACCAGTCATTTGTTTGGGTGAGACCTTTTGGAGGATGTCCACATCACTAGGGGAACTGATGACAGTGCCCAGTTTGCAGTCATTTGCAAACTTGGTCAGCCATAGCCCACTGGTTTTAGCCTGCACCTCAGAAAAGTATATCCCAAACAACAGAGGTCTCAAGTCCGATCCCTGGGGTACACTACTTGTTACAGGTCTACTGCTTGAGGTGTCTTCCCCTGTTTTGACTAGGTGGATTTTAACCCATCTGGTAACATACAGATTGATGCCTAGTTGAGAGAGTTTATCTATTATACCTGAGTGGGGAATAGTATTGAAGGCTTTGGCTAGGTCAAGATAGGTGATGTGCACCATCTTCCCCTCATCCATGGCTTTGGTGACTGTCTCAAAGAAGTCAAAAAAATGTAACTGGCATGACCTCCCCTTGAAGAAACCAAACTATGTGGGATCAAGTGTTTGGAGGTTGCCAATGTCCCCGTTCCATGGCCTTGCAGATCAGGCTAGTTAGGCTGATGGGTCTATAGTTTCCTGGATTGGTGGATGCTCCACCTTTGTGCAGAGGGATGACAGCTGTCCTCCACTTGACTGGGATGAAGCCAGTACTCAGACTTTGGTTGAATAAAGTGCATAATGGTGCTTCAAGTTCATGTAGGATGCAGCCTGGGATGTTATCAGGTTCCATGGTGGCTGTATTTTTTTACCTTTGAGAGGGCAGGGTTGACTTGCTCCCAAGAGATAAGGGGAGGGCGGCAAGTGCTGAGTATGTCCTGATTTACTGATGGGGGGACTGAGGGGTGAACTTGCCAGCAGAATGACTATATCTATGGTGCTTGTGTACGTGGTGTCCTTGACCACCAGTTCTGAGCAGATCTGAGTGCTTCTTTTGAGATTGGGGACATATGTGAAGGCCTTATGATTGCCTTTAGTAGATGTGGCCAGTTTGGACACAAATTTGCTTTGGTGGAGTTCACTAGTGCTCTTATTTGCTTGTCAGGCAAAGGAGAGATTGCTTCCAATTAGGCACCTGCTCCTTCTTGGTCCTAGACAACAGTTTTTGTCCCTTTTATTGTAGAGTCTATTTATTGCAGATCTCCGCCAGACAGGTTTACTCTTTCTTGAGGAGGAGGATTTTGTCCTGTTGAGTATACCTGATTCCCTGCAGCCATACAATGCTCATATAGTACTTTGGTATAGGTTTGGACATATGTTTCAGTTCCTATGGAGAGGGGTGGGCCTATGAAACTGTTTATACCTTCCCTCAGGGGGTTGTAATCAGGTTTGGAGAAGATTTTTTGTTTGACCCTAGCTGGGGGGGGGGGAGATGGTGACTTCGAAAGAGACTACCATGTGGTCGGATCTTACCAGAGAGGATGACACTGTAAAGATGCTGAAGTGGTTACTAATGTTGGTTAATACCAAGTTCAAGATATTATCACCTCTTGTGGGATTGTCGACCAGCTGGTCCAAGGCATTTGCATTGAGAAAATCAAGGAATCTCTTGGCATTTGTTTTTTGGCATGAATAGTTCTTCCAGTCTATGGTTGGATAGTTAAAGTCACCCAGGATCAGGGCAAAGGGTTGAATCTTGATAGATTTGAAGAGGTCCAGGTAGGTGGCGTGGGCATCTTGAGTCAAAGTTGGCAGTCTGTAGCCAGCTGTGATTTGAATAGGGGTCTTGTCAACAGTTAACTGCACCTGGAGTGTCTCTTGTGTGTTATACTGTTTGTCCAGCCTGGATGTATGTATATTGCAACTCCACCTCATTTTTCTTTGCTACCCATGGTTTGGGGTCTGAATGTATGATAGGATGAGTAACCTGGTATGGCTGGGGTGCTCTCCGCAGGTTTGAACCAGGTTTCTGTGACTGCACAAATGGCAGCATCTTCCAAGGTTAAGAATGCTTGCAATTAGTGCAGTTTCATGTTTAGACTCCTAGTGTTTCACAGCATGATCTTTAATTTGCATTTTGATGAAATTTTCATGTTGGTAGTTTTGACCTCTTGGCATTGCCTAAAAAAGGCACTATGGGGAGGCAAAAGCCCTTGCCAGAAGCCTGAAGTCCAAGGGAGACAGATGCAGCCATCTCTGGCAAAGGATGGTGGTCTGTCAATCGTGTCTTCCCAGGCTGTCAGGTTTTGGATCCCCTTGGAATGACACCAGAAACTAAGCCAATTGCTAAAGTCAATCATTTTCTGTTTGTAATGAGGCATCATTCTGTGTGATGGTAGAATGCTGCTTAAGGCTATGAACATACCGGATACTAGGATACATATTCAGCAAGCTCAATCATGTCTCTTCATATAGTCCAAAGAGGTATGTCTCAAGTCATTCACACCAACATGGACTATGACAGAATCATAACAATACCTGTTATTGAAATACTTGAGTGCATGGATGATATGGTGGATTCTGGCACCTGACAAACAACTAACCATGATTTTCTTCTTATCCAGCATGGTGAGGGACACATCTGTGTGTGTCTCACAATGGAGTCTCCTATGACTAATATGTTGGGTTTATGTTTAGGCCTTAGTGGCTATGAGACATAAGTGTATGGACTATGTGGGATGTGTGGTATGATGGGCAGTGGAGTTCACGTGTGTTTTTGCCTCGGAGGTCTCTTTTGTTTGGGTATGTTTTTGTTGAGGACCTCTGCATATGTGGGTGTGTGTTTTGCAATTGTGGGTAGTGTTTGAGGTGTGGAGTTTATATTGACAACCTTTTCAGTGCCAGATAGACTGGCTTATGAGGGAGAGAGCATAGACTCTAGGTTCTTAATGTAATTGCATCTCTCAAATATTGTGTTCTTAAGTGGTAGTAGCAGAGGGTTCTCCGTGTACATGAGGCAGTTGCTACACTGTCTCAGGAAGCCCATATCAATCAGACTGGCAGGAAAAAACATAGGAAATTGTCCATCCATATCTGTCAGAATCTGAGGGAGAGAGGCCAGAGAGAGCTAAGGGGTTGAAAGCTGGAAGGTCTAAGAGGAGTACTACTAGGTGATCACACAAGTGCTACTAAGGGAAAATTTGTAGCTGGAATACATTGCAATAGGTTAAAACAGTGCAGATTGACCACTTACAAACAAAAACACAACTCACAGTATGAAAAAATACAGTTAAACAGTAATGAAATAGAGTGAAATGCAAGTTAAACAGTAATGAATTACAGTAAATAGCAATTAAATACCATTAAATGGTAATGAAATGCAGCTAATCAATAAATTGCTTTAAAAGAGTGCAAATGTGATAAATTAACTGACAATCACAACAGTAAATAAAAGCAGCTCAAATAAAGCAGCAATTTAGTAGAATACTATCATCAATTTAATCAGGCTACCGACAAATAGTAACAAATGTGACAAACTAAATGCAGTTGAACACCTAAGCACAAGCAGCAAAATAAAGTAGAAAGAGGCACACATTTTTTTTAGTGGAAAGTGAGGAGACAGAAGAAAATTCAAGATTAAGAAGCTAAAGAGGTGGGCCTTCACAACTGATCACACTGTACTCTATAGAATGAGCTGATGCAAAGGGTGGGCCTACACAACTGATCTCACTGTACTCAGAAGAATAAAATTATGCTATGGGACTGGGAGCAGTGTTCAATATCAAATTTATAGCAGATGTGGGCAACTCAAGGCCACCAAACTTTAAGACCACAACAGCAGTTGCACGGGCAGGTGGGGGATACAAGATCAGAACAGAGGTAAGGATTCAATTCACTAAGCCTAAGATACAGTTGCACAGTTTAAGCAGATATGCAGCAAATATTGTTTTAGTTAATCAGAAGTGCAGAAAATAGTTGAAAATAAGCACTTATCTTTTGCAGTCTGTCAGCAGGTTTTTGGAAAACAGCAGAGCAAGGGCAGAAGGCCTAACTCATTTCAGCTTTGAGCAAACAAGCACAAACTGCTTTAAACACTGGCTATTTAAGGCAGAGAAACAGGAACCAGCCAAAGTTCAAATTATCCAATCAAAAACACCCTAAACAGACCCAAGTAGCAGTAACTCTAGCTAGATCAGACCAAACTGAAACCCCTACCCATGAAGCAGAATCTAGGCCTCTCTAGACCAAAGAATAACTGTACTACAAGTCCCAAAGGTCACAAACAGCTAGATTTAGCTCTTAGGTTCATAGGTTCATAGGTTTATACTAGGCTATCTGCCCTAAGGCATTTATAAGCCTAGCCCAAATTTTTGTGGCTTACGCCACCCCTTATATGAAAAAATACTGTGCCCATTAGTTTGTTGTGCCTCTGTCCAGCAGTGACACAGAGATGATTGTAAACCTACGATCTCCCATCCACAGGTCTAGATTTCTCTTTAACAGAGTCAGCGAGGTGCTCTGCCTCACATGGACCGATTTTATTCCACAGCATAGGAGTCTCTGAGTGATAAATCTATCCCTCCAGCACGTCCTATTTATATCGAGCTAAGGTTTAAGTCGCTTGCTCTAGTGGTTTTGGTGGATTTGGATTTTTGAGGTGGAGCATGTCCATTAATTCCGGGTTGGACATGGCCTTGTATGTCAGGCACATGTCACCTCTGAGCAGACGGTATGACTGAATAGAGCTGGAGTTTCTTCAATCTGGCAGCATATGACAGATTTTGGAGTCCCTTTATCCTTTTGGTGAGGAACTTTGGGGTCTCTCCAATTGCTGCAGATGTCGGGTGAGATACATCCCGAATGGGGCATTGTACTCGATCATTGGTCTGATAAGTGAAGAGTATAGGGAACAATGACCTCACTAGATCTGGATGTGAATCCCTTCATGATCAGGTGGGCAATGTAGAAGGTCTTTCTAACCACTTTAGCAACGTGAGTGTCAAAGAAAGGCCACTGTCAACCTGGGTCCCCAGGTCCCTGATAACCTCTTCTGTGCTTAGTGGATTGCCACCTATATGGTAGCTTGGGGTTACCTTGTTTTCCCGGGTATGACTATACATTTTTGGCGTTTAACTTCAGGCCATGGCTCTGGCACCAGCTATCTGTTTCCGTGAGTCCCTTCTGAAGGATATCCGTGTCCGATGCACTTTCCACTATGGCCCAGTTTGCAGTCGCCTGCAAACTTTGTCAGCCAAAGTCCTCCCATGTTGGCCTGTACTTCTGAGAAGTAGATGCCAAACAATAGGGGGCCAAGGACCGAGCCCTGTGGGACACCACTTGTGACCGGCTTGGAGTCTGACACAGCGCCAGCAACTCTAACCCTGTGGGTTCTGTCCTTAAGCCAGTTTGCAACCCATCTTGTGACATATGGGTTTACATTTAAGCTGGTTTTTCTACAATACCAGTGGGGTATTGTGTCTAAAGCATTTGCAAGGTCAAGGTAGGCTGTATGGACTGCCTTTCCCTCATCAATGGCCTTGGTGACTGTTCGAAGAAGTTGACCAAGTTCAAAAGGCATGATCTTGACAAAGCCAAACTGGGTCAGGTCCAATGTCTGCAAGTCCCCTATATCTTTGTTTATGAGCTCCATTATGATCCTCTCCATAGCTTTGCAGACTAGACTTGTTAAGCTTATGGGGCGGTAATTACCAGGGTCCGTGGAGTGGAGTGAGACCACAGTTGCCGTACGCCACTCCTTGGGCACGTATCCTGTGGTAAGGCTGAGATTAAACTGCTGCCTTATGTGCGGGTTTAATTCCTCAAGCACAATGTTTTTCAAGTGCAGCAACAAGTAAAATGAACAGAACAAGCACAGAAACAAAACTGACTGCTTCCGGGAGCCATGGATTCAGAGGAAAAGTTGTATGCAGTAAGTGAACTTGGTATTAAAGGTAAGATGTCAGGTTTCATTGTGTCCAACATGTCTAACTGTAGACAATGACTGACATTCCCTATCCCTCCCACCACTCAAATGAAATTTTCCTGGCCCCTGCATATCTTAGTTTTGTTTTAATTCCCCTAGGAAGGCAAGCATGCTGTTTTTGTTTCTGTGTATCTACTTTCAAGTTAGAAATGTCTTTCACCACCCTTAATTAAAGTACATGCAGACCCCATTTCAAGGTAGACACAAATCCTGTTTCTTACCTTTGATTAAGGGAGGTGAGAGATATTTCAAAGTTTCAAGTTGATGAATAGGACCAGATGAAAATCATAGGAGTCTCAGTCAGGCAAAGAAATACAGCTCAACAAAGTAAGTCCAGTCTGCAGTTGTAGATGGGAAAATTAGCCAAATAGTCTTGTTTTTTTATTCCCTACCCATCCATTTTCCCAGTTAGCTTTCTCATCTGCAGTGTTGTATAATATGATTATTACTAGTAGTGTTATATATTCTATAGTACACTGCCCTTAATCTCAATTCTCAACCTGCAGACATTGAAAATACATACAAAGGATCTTAGAAAAGTAAGCATATGTAGCTAAAAAATCCAAGCCTGTCAGCATACAATTTGGATACTTAATATCCCATAACTTCTCACTTCCTGTAGGATTGTGGGTGGTATTCACAGTCCCGGCTCCATTTATGCATAGGGTTAATCCACAAAGAGCAGCACTATGTGGTTATGCAGTTACAGTCAGTGGGAGTCACAATTACTGCATAACATGGAGGTATTTTTATAAACATGCCTCCGTTACAGCAAAAGCATAAAGTACTTTAAGGGATAAGTATTAAGGTGAGCCGAATATGTGTATAAAGTGCCTTGACCTAGCCAAAGCCTTCAGTACTATTCCCGACTCAGGTATAATAGATAAACTCTCTCAACTAGGCATCAATCTGTATGTTGCCAGATGTGTAGAAATCTGGCTCACTGTTAGAATCCACCTAGTCAAAACAGGGGAAGACACATCAAGCAGTAGACCTGTAACAAGTAGTGTACCCCAGGGATTGGTCTTGAGACCTCTGTTGTGTGGGATATACTTTTCTGAGGTGCAGGCTAAAGCCAGTGGGCTATGGCTGACCAAGTTTGCAGATGACTGCAAGCTGGGCACTGTCATCAGTTCCTCTAGTGATGTGGACATCCTCCAAAAGGGTCTCATCCAAACAAATGACTGGTGCCAGAAACATGGTCTTAAACTGAATGCCAAAAAATGCATCATCATCCCCTTTGGGGAGAGTGACTGTCACACTGCCAGCCCAGCTAGCTGGAATTTTGTAAATAATCAAAAAATCATATGACATTTGTGAATATCAACATGATTCATATGCTTGTCTTACAAAGGGAAGGCATCACTGATCAGTATTAGCAAAAAACTACGGGCACAGATAAAATTGTCTAAGGCCAGCTTTGAGAGAAAAATTGCACAGTTCACTAAGGATAATCACAAGGCTTTCTTTAGTTATGTTAGGAACCTGGGTGGTAATTCCCAGATATGCTCAGAATTAGTCCAAAATTAAAAAAAATACACCGAACCCACAGACATTGCCAACATCCTAGCTGACAGGTTCAGCGCAAACTCCCCCCCCCCCACCAAAAGGGAAAATATCTATCCCAGCAGAGTGCTGCCCCCCTGACATCTCAGATGCTCAGGTAAGAGCCGCCCTCTCCAAAGCAAAAAACACAGCATCAATGGGACCAGACGGTGTCCCGGGCTGCGTCCTACATGAACTCCAAGAAGAGCCAAACCCAAACATAAAACTACTGTTCAATCTCAGCCTTACTACAGGATATGTGCCCAAAGAGTGGCGTACAGCAACAGTGGTCCCTCTCCATAAAGGTGGTGCCTCAACGGATCCTGGAAACTATCGCCCCATAAGCCTGACTAGCTTGGTCTGCAAAGCTATGGAAAGGATCATCATGGACCTCATAAATAAAGATATTGGGGACCTACAAACACTGGATCCTACCCAGTTCGGCTTTGTTAAGGGCAGATCCTGCCTCTTAAACCTGGTTGATTTCTTTGAAACAGTCAACAAGGCCATTGACGGGGAAGGTGGTCCACACAGCCTACCTGGACCTCGCAAAAGCCTTCGATACAATACCCCACTCGGGCATTATAGATAAGCTCACCAGCTTAAATATAAACCCCTATGTCACTAGATGGATTGCAAATTGGCTCAAGGACAGAACCCACATGGTTAGAATTGCTGGAGCCATGTCAGACTCCAAACCAGTTACAAGTGGTGTCCCACAAGGCTCAGTCCTGGGACCTCTCTTGTTCGGTATATATTTCTCGGAGGTACAGGCCAACACGGAAGGACTGTGGCTGACCAAGTTGCAGATGACTGCAAACTGGGCACCATAATCGACTCTCCAGCTGACACAAGCATCCTCCAAAAGGGCCTCATAGAAACAGACAACTGGTGCCAGAGCCATGGCCTCAAGCTAAATGCCAAAAGTGTATAGTCATCCCTTTGGCAAAACAAAGTGCCCACAAATTACCACATAGGTGGTAATCCATTAAGTACAGAAGAAGTAATTAGGGACCTGGGGACCCAAGTTGATAGCAATCTCTCATTTGACAACCACGTGGCCAAAGTGGTTAGAAAAACATTTTATATAGCCCACCTAATCATGAAGGGATTCACATCTAGATCAGGGGAGGTCATCGTGCCTCTTTACTCATCCCTCATCAGGCCCATAATTGAGTACAATGCCCCTTTTGGAATGTACCTTACCAGACACCTGCAGCAACTGGAAAGACCCCAAAAGTACCTCACCAAGAGGATCAAAGGGCTCAAACAGATGTCATATGCTGCCTGGTTAAAGAAACTCCAGCTCTACACAGTGGCATACCGCCTGTTCAGAGGCGATCTGTGCCTGACGTATAAAGCCATTTCCAACCCGGAATTAATGGACATGCTGCACCTCAGAAAATCCAAATCCCATCGAGCTACGCGCTCAAGAGACTTGAACCTCAGCACTGAAATAAATAGGACATGTTGGAGGGACAGATTCATAACCCAGAGGCTCCCTTCACTCTGGAATAAAATCCCAGTCAAGGTTAGGCAGAGTCCCTCATTGACTCTCTTCAAGAGGAATCTTGATGAGTTGATGGGAGATCGTAGGTTTACCCTGGGTATCACTTCTGTGTCACTGTTAGACAGAGGCACAGTATACTAACCTCGAAAAAGGGCAATGCAAAATAAATTTAAAATGGGTGGCGAAAGCCAACCACATTCTGGCTAGGCTTATAAATGCCCTAGGGCAGATAGCCTAGTATGAACCTATGAACCTATGAACTATATGTTATGTGTGTATTAAACAGCTGATACAGAAGTATGTGTTGAACAGGGTTTGTACAGTCCTGAACTTCAAGAATGTGTCCGCAGTGTACCATACTGGAAAAGAACAGAAATGCATATAGTTTCTCTGTAGTTTAGAGTATGATTGAAAATTAGTGTTTTAAAACTCTTCTTTACTGAGAGTTTTCTGAGATTTTAACTGGTTTTGCTATTTTTATTTTTATTTATTTTTATTTTACATTTGTTGACCAGGATAGTCCGACTGGATACATGCCCATTTTCAGCGGAGGCCCGGGGAGAAAAGATCCAAAGGACGTAGCACAAGCAAACTTAACATAATACAAATAAAACAGAATTTCAAGCAATTTAAACTCAGTCTAAGAGTTACACAGAGTCTAAGTTATACAATCTGACATGATTCTCATCTGGCTAATTAGTTACAATACAGTAGATTTAATTTAACAAAATAATACTGGCACACCAGTGATACCAAATATTTAGTCAGGCTTGGAGCAAGGACATAGCCACTGCGTCTTGAAATACTGCTTGAGAGTTTTCTTGAACTGAGGTAGGGTAGTGTCTAGTGTAATGTCAGCAGGTAGTGAGTTCCAAGTTCTGCCCACAGAGCTGGCAAACATGGAGTCCTGGCTGAATTGTTGGATTTGATGGTTTGTACTACCAGTCTATTGGACGAGCGAAGTGGTCTGAGGCTGGCGTGGGGATAGATGATGTTTGTCAAAGCAGATGTATTTTCAGGTTGGTTAAGTACTTTGTGAGCCACAATAAGTTGGTTATACTGAATCTGCGTGGTTAGCTCTAGCCATACTAGATTTTTTTTTAGGTTTATGCAGTGATGTGTTCTATAGGGCTGGCCAGTGGCAAATCTAGCTATGTTATTGTAGCAGGCGGAAAGTCTTGTAAGTTCAGTTTTATTTAAGTTGGCAAGTAAAGGGAAGCAGAGAAGAGGGTGGAGAGTAGATGGGAGCGGGCAATGGCAGTCCTAGCAGGTGGGGTTAGGAATGGCTTTATCCTATATAGTAAGCCCAGTTTTTTATTAATGGACTTGATAGTTTTATTAATGTGAGCATCAAATTTGAGATTGTTGTCTACAATTACCCCAAGGAGTTTCGTGTGAGCATTTGGGGAGATTATGGTACGATTGTTAGACTTAATGGAGAAAGATATCACCTGGGACGTTTGGATGGGAGTGAAAAGTAGTAGCTTTGTTTTTTTGGGATTTAGAATCAGACAGCAGTCAGCAAGCCAGTTTTCAACTAAGTTAAAAGTACACTGAGTAATTAGCTGCAGCCCGGTCTGGGAGGTACCAGTGCAGATCAACGTGAAGTCATCTGCATATTGAATGCAGTTAGCATTTGGGATGACAGCGTGGAGATCATTAATAAAAATGGAGAACAGCAGTGGTCCCAGAATAGACCCCTGGGAGACACCTAGGGTGTTGGGTAGGAGGTTGGAAAGATTGTTCTGCCATAGTGCAGCTTGTTATCTATTGTGGAGATAGGAGTGAAACCACTGAAGGGAGTGATGACCTAGAGACATTTTTGTCAGGGTGTGGATGAGTAGATGGTGGTTAACCATATCAAAAGCCTTAGAGAGATCCAAGAAAAGGGCTGAAGATAGTTTTTTATTGTTCCTATTATGGTTTTTAGCATTGGAGAAGGTGAGGAGGGCTGTGGTGATACTATGATGTGGTCTAAAGCCATGCTGAGATTTAGCCAGTAGATTGTTCTGGGTTAGGAAGTACAGAAGTTGTTTGTGGACACACTTTTCCATGATTTTTGCCAGTGGTGACAAGATGGCTATGGGTCTTGTTAAATAAAATTAATAATTAAATACACAGGAGGTTCAGATTCAAAAGATTACTAGTGTACACCAGGAGGCAAAAAAACATACAAGTACAGAATTTTGTCCGACATGATGCAGGAAGTACAGAATTTTTTATAGTGCTTGCATTCAAGTTATGCCCACCTTACTGACATGGTTAGTCACAAGGCATCTACATCACTTTTACTAACAGTATTCTATTCATCTAATAATGCTGATGCAGTACATTTAAAAAAACTTTTCCTTTAGATACAATACGGCCTTGCTATCCAGCTGGTCAGTCATAATGTCTTTCTGTAAAGTTACTTCTTAAAGGTCTCATACCAGTTCGAATACAATAGCAGATTCAGTCTTTAAATTCACCTCTTTGTTTACTGTTTCACTTTCCCACCAGCTGTGTTTTTATCTTACAAGGGCAAGTTACTCCATCAGGAAAGGAAGATTTAATTATTTACAAGGACAAGTTATCTCATCAGGATGGAGCGGAAGATTTACACATTTAATTTCCTGACCCAGCAGATAATCACTTATGAAAAGCATAACCATTAAGCTTGCTGAGCTGGCAGCTGCCAGGGTCAGGGGTCAAAGCACACTGCAGTTTCAGAAGCTACTTGCATTTACACATGAATTTATCCCTTCTGTTATATGATTAATAGAATAAAATGCATTATAAACTACCTTGCTTTTAAACTAGCATTTCACATATATTTAAATACATATTTTTCTAACAGGTCTGTAGTTAGATAATTCAGTAGTGCTACCACCTTTATGGAGAGGTATGACATGAGATATTTTCCTGATAGAGGGGGCTTTGGTTTCTGATATGGCCCGATTAATTAGAATAGAGATGGGGAATGCTATATAATCTGTGGCTTTTTGTAAATATTCAGCAGGGAGAAGGTCAGCGGCTAGGGTGGTAGGTTTTAGTTTTGTGATTAGAGTATGAATGAAAGAGGTAGAGATAGGTTGGAAGCTAAAGGAGGACTGGGTACTGAGATTGGTATCCTATGTGTTAGTGGAGTTCAAGGGTAACTGGCTAGCTAGGACTTGGATAGTCTCCATAAAGAAGCTATTAAAGGTGTTAGCAACATCCTCTGGTAGTTTATCAGTAGAGGCTGAGGGAGGTGGAGTGGTGGACTGACCTGGGTGCAGTAGTTTATTTATGCCTGCCCAGAATTTTTGAGAATTATTTTGGTTTCCTTGCTGGAGATTGAAGTAATAGATTGTTATCTAGTAAGATGGATCTTTTAGTCTCATTCCTTATTTGCTGAAATTTAATTTGATCTAGAGGGGGGTTTGTGGCATGCCAGGTAGCCCATGCCTTATTCCCAACTATAATTTTTGATTTGGTTTCTTTAGATAGCCATGGGGCAACTTTATTTATTTATTTATTTATTATTTCAAACTGAAATAAATAAATAAATAAAATAATTTTTGATTTGGTTTCTTTAGATAGCCATTGGGCAACTTTATTTATTTATTTATTTATTATTTCAAACTGAAATAAATAAATAAATTAAATAAATAATTTTTGATTTGGTTTAGATAGCCATGGGGCAACTTTTGTTTTGATCCTAGTGGAATGAGCAGGAGCATGAGAATCGAGGATGGAGAGGAATTTATTGTTAAAGTAGCAACTGCTTCGTCTAGGGGCAAGTGTTTTAGGGCAGACCAATTACATGATTTAAGTTTGTCCTGAAATTTTTTGGGGTTAAAGTTTTTATTATTTCTTACGGTTCTATAAGTGTGATGATGGGAGTTAATGGTTTTGTGTTTACAAATAAAGGTGAGAAAGAGATCACTGAAGTCATCAAGGATGGTCCCTGACATATACATTTGGGGGTTGCTATTGATTAGTATCCAGTCTAGTATACTATCGTTTTGGTTAAGTTTACCTAATCTGGTGGGGGTGGATATGACCTGTGTGAATCCGTACAGGTTTACATGGGTGATAGGAGATTGTGAGGAGCAGGTGTTCCAGTCAATGTTAAAATCTCTGAGTACTATGGTTTCCTGTGGATAGTTATCAGATAACCAGTGGAGGATGTCCTCTAGTGTGTTAGGATTATTCTCTGGGGGACTGTACAAGCAGACAATATTTATGGATTTATTTTTGTTAATTTTGAACTTGGTGGAAAGTATTTCAACTTTATTGATTTGGGGTGGTTGAATGGGGTCTGAGGTAACATTTAGTGTGGATTTAAAGAGTACAGCTACTCCCCCTCCGCTTCCTAGTTGTATGGTCAAGTCTAAGTATATTATACCCAGGTGATAAGACTTTGTTATCCGAGGTTGATGGTTTTAGCTAGGTTTCGGTTAGGCACAGAATATCAGGGGATTGAACTTGTAGGAGGGCATGTAATGTACCTTATTACTTATACTCCTAATATTTAGGTAGCAAACCAGGAGGGGGTTGGGGGACCTCATTGTAGATAGTGATTTGGTAGGGTTGTTATTGTAAGAGGTTGAGCTATCTGTTGTGGAAGGGCCAGGGTTTGAGTGAATATCTCCATCCATTGTGAGGTTATAGTGTAGGTTTATGACTAGCTTCAGGAATTTGTATATAAGTCATTGATAATGTTTAGATTTTGAGCTGATGTATCTAGGTTGAATAGGTTGATGTAATATTGTGGATATGGAGTTGGGTATAAGAGTTGCTAATGGGTAAGCTGTCATATTTGACACAACTGGGGTAGTTTGACATTCTGGGTAGTGAAAACCAAGGTAAGACTGATTTTCATAAGTGGGAAGGAGGTATGGAGTTAACATAAGGGGTAGCAGAGAGAGTAGAGACATTGTTTTGGATGTTGACATAGTTGGTGGCTGGGTTAATATTTTAAGTGTAGAGCCTGCAGTGTTATATGGATGGTTAAGGCAGAATACTGGGGAGAGGGTGGTGGGCTGGGTTAGAATAAGCAGTACAGTACTGATTGGATCTGATAAGAAATGGAGGGAGGATCTGATAGGCAGTGGAGGGGGGGTGTAAGGGGTGGATACCAAAGAGAGGTGAGATCCTGATTGGGTCAGATAGGAGGGGTGCGGTTTTGTGGCTATAAAGCTAGCAGCAGTGGGGGTGGTGGGTATTGAATAGATCAAATAATTATGATGGTATATGAAGAGAAGACAGTCACTATTTTTATTTGGTTATACATAATCAATGTTGGCATTTGTCTATTCATCTTCCTGTGGTATTTCAGTGTATCTAAATGCTTTACTAGCTTACACTTTTAATAGCTGTGATATATTCTAAAGGATTATCATCAGTTTACATCATTGCTTAGGTGTGCATTTCAGGCTTGCTATAATAAAGGAAAAGACATTTATCCAAATGATCATCTCTTGATTTTATATAGTTTTGGCTACATTACTGTCCTGAAGACCATGCAGGTAAACCAAGACATGAACGTCCGCAAGAGGAGTGTATTCACTACAAGCTTTTCAAGTCAAAGACTCTTTCTCAAGTACAAATAACTCTAGCTAAAACCACAGATTAAATACTCAAGCCACCAATCAAATGTACTAATTAAATAATCTCCTTAAAGGTAAAACATTTTAAAATACATTCAGTAATCCAATAAAACTCATAAACAAACACTTAAATAGACATCTAAACATCTAAACATAAGAACTCTTAAACTTCAAAATATGTTTTATACTATTAACTTTATTAAACCCTGGTAATACATCAGCTCTAAAAAGTTAATCCATTTATATTCAGCCCTTTCTGTTAAGTTTATAATGTCCCCACCCTTTTATTTACATAAACTCTCTGCAAAATCCTAAACTTAAACATATGGTCATTACTGAATTAGGCCTGACAATGAGAAGCAAGAAAACTTAATGGGACATACTGTGGTTAACTTATCTAATGTTGAGTTTGATATGTTTGAATTACATCTATTAGACAAAGGTTTGTCGTTCATTCCTTGTGTAAAATGGTTTAGTGAACGATTGTTTGACTGAATTACGTATGTTTACTAGGAATTTAGATCTAACATTTCTGTTTAATAACAATTTAAAAAGAAGTAGTACCTTTATACCAGTGAGTTCAGTGACTGTTACTGTATTTCTTAAGATGTGTGAAAATGACTTATATGAGTTATTTAGTAAGGGGAAACCTGCTAAATTTTGTAATTTAAAATTAAATAGAAAGGAAAGCCTTGATTCAACTCTGTGCTAGAAGTGATATAGTAGTTAAGCCTTCTGACAAGGGGGGGTAAAATAGTGATTATGAGCAGCAAACAATACAATCAGTTGATGTTTGATTTTTTAAGTGATACTTTTGGTATTATTAATAATATAGAGTTGAACAATATAATTTATAGAATTAAAAGTGACCTTTATGACCAACTGATGCAATTGGCTATTACACCTGAACAATATCATTATTTATATATTGAACATACTGCGTGCCCATCCATATATGGCTTGCCTAAAATTCAGAAGAATTTATTGAGTCCTCCTATGAGGCCTATAGTCTCAGGGGGACAATGGGCTACAACAGCAATTTCTCAGTATTTAGATTAACAGCTTAAAACCCTATTAAGATATCGCAAGAGCTTTATAAAGGACACAGGTGACTTTCTGGATGCACTGAGTGATTTTTATGACTGGAAGAAATCTTACAGAGGTTTTATTTGTTATAATGGAAATAAAATCTCTATTTACTGTTATTCCCAGTGATATAGGGGTACAGTATGTGAGAGAATTTCTGGTGAAGCATAGTGACTTGATAGCCAATAAAATATTGTTAATTTGTTCCCTTTTGGAATTAGTTCTTGAGAATACTGTTTTATGTTTAATGGTGAAATATATCCCCAGATATTAGCTGTGGCTATGGGGACTCCCGTAGCGGATAGCTATGCTAACATTGTGTTATCCGGATGGGAAGAGCTTTATATCTATAACTCTGAGTTGAATGGCTTCCAGAATAAGGACTTGATGTTTTACAAATGTTTTGTTGATGATGTTATGCTGTTATGGACAGGGACTGGATCTATCTTGATGTGTTCATACACCAACTGCATTGCGCTACCGATTTCCTACATTTTGAAATGTGTTGTCCAATGTGTGAAATAAATTTTTTGGATGTTCAATTGTTCATGGTGAATGGTACTATACATACATCTATTCATAGAAAAGATGTACAAACTACTAGGTATGTACATAGCTCTAGTATGCATCCTAGATATGTTTATAAGGGAGTGATAAAAAGCCAGTTACTGAGGACTAGTCAACTTAATACAACAGAAGATGGATTTAGAACTGAGGTCGAGGTGATGATGCATGACTTTATACTTAGAGGCTATGATGATAGGTTAATAAAAAGAACAGTTGAGTATGTCTAAGAGGAGCGTACTACTACAGCTGGACCGTATTTATGTGAGAGGAAAAGCTCAGGATATGAGAACAATATAGCCAAAATGGCCAAAACATGAAATTTAGGCTATGTTATGAAGTATAACAGATATTCTAAACAGGTTCAATCTATAATTAGGAGAAATTGGACTACTTTAGAATCTGATGCTAATATTAAGAGAATAACAGGGATCAACCTTCTTTTATATTTAAGAAAGAGAAGAACTTAAAGCAGCTTTTATGTTATAAAGATACAAAGAGAGAAAAATAAGAGCCCAACTAGAAACTTAAAGTACTGTTCCCTGCTGCAACTGTATATACTGTAAATATATTAATACAGAGATAGAGTTTATGAACCCCATATTGAATAGTAAATTTGTTTTTAAGACATTTGGGACTTGTAATAGTGAAAATCTAGTATAGTTAGCAAATTGTGTAAAATGTCTATGTTTTTACATAGGTAAAACTAATTGTAAATTTAAAGAAAGAATTGCATCACATTTATCTGAGATTTGTGGAAAAACTGATAGTAATGCCGTATGTAAACATATTTTACAACATGGAGATGACCATATGTTTAAGTTTAGGATTTTGCAGAGAGTGTATGTAAGTAAAAGGGGTGGGGACATTATAAATTTAACAGAAAGGGATGAATATAAATGGATCAACTTTTATAGAGCTGATGTATTACCACAGCTTAATAAAGTTAATAGTATAAAACCTATTTTAAAGTTTAAGAGTTCTTATGTTTAGATGTTTAGATGTCTATTTAAGTGTTTGTTTATGAGTTTTATTGAATTACTGAATGTATTTTAAAGTGTTTTACCTTTAAGGAAATTATTTAATTAGTTAATCAGTGCATTTGATTGGCTGGCATGAGTATTTAATGTGTAGTTTTAGCTAGAGTTATTAGTACTTGAGAAAGAGTCTTTGACTTGAAAGCTTGTAGTGAATAAACTCTTTCTGTGGATGTTGGTGTCTTGGTTTACTTGCCTTGTTTTCTTCCAGTTTGGATTACTGAGATACGTCTAGCTGTTTTGCCTTGACTTGGTTTCTGAAGACCATGTAGCTAAGTTCTTCTGTGGACATATTACTGATGACAAAAAATGGCTACCAGGGATGCAGTTTAAACATATGATTGTTTATTATGTTTATGCAGGTCTTGTGGAGGGACAAAGCAAGGAGGAAATTTAGTCTCAGATGTTTTGAGGGGATATTTAATTTGGGATAACTATAATTACTATTAAACTCCCCAAGGACACTTATCTGTTGGACTGAACAGTGCATGGGACTAATGAGTTAATATCAACAAACTCACAAAACTGAGTGTCAGAAGATGGGACATGATTTATTGGTCATAATTCTGAGAAGAACAGTTACAAAACAAGGTAGTGAAATATGTTAATCAGAGTTTATTTTCTTAATTATGTGCCTGGCTTACAGGACAGTCTCTAACCTGGCCCTGATGGAAATGCTACACATTCACAAATCAAACTGCACAAGGATCACTCGCTCCAGGGATCTTAACCTAGCCTCTGACATGAACAGGTCATACTGGAGAGATAGATACTTCTCCCAGAAACTGCCACTTCTCTAGAACAAGCTTCCAATTCACATGAAACAGGGTCTTTCCATGATCCTCTTCTAACACAACCTAGATTAATGGATGGGTAACCGCAAATTCACTTCAGGGGTGGCATCCATGTCCAGGAGACAGGAAGTTGTTATTAACTACCATAGACTCTTACCTCGACAAACATCATTCACCTAAACACTGACAATTGGGGCAACTCAGGATAAATATGGATAGGCTCATAAGGGCTCTAGGGCCGTTAACCTATTAACCTTTGTGACTTCCCCACTCTGGACCAGTAATCAAGGAATCTGAATCCTCACCACTGACTCTGTAGAGGGATGTTCCCTTGGAATACAAATGGATACACTTTGTATTTCCGGCTGCAGACCTCTGCATCAAGTGCAATATCCCTTAAGAGCACACAGGAAACACATTCAGTCCAGGGTCTGGATCTCTCTATCTTTCTCCCTCCAGGTCCACAATAAGACTCCCCAGTGGTACAGCTGTAGGGATAGGTTCTCAGTCAAGTGCCCAAGCCAAGTTCTCCAGCACCTTCTCTGTGAAACTATTCCTTCATGTCCCTGCCTCAAGTAGTTGACACACACACACTCTTTGAGATTTAATGTTCACATACACACCTGGGAAAGGCTGGCAGGGATTACCTGCTCTACCAACTTTTCCCAGACTATAAGGTATTTCACTAACACCAGTCAGGTACTATAAGGCTCCTAAAGGGGTACCCAATTATATTGAGTGAAGTTGATATTAATACAAATGGTAATGTTGACCAAAGAGCCAGGCTTTCAGGAGTGGCCAGAGTTATCACCAAATAAATGTGTGCAAATACTCTCAAAACTTAAATATTTTCTATAAACGACCAGCCACAATGAAAAGTTTAAATATATTTAATAATAAATAATAAAAGAACATGAAAATACTAAATATCTATTTACAGTAAATGCCAGAGTTTCAGCCACAGGAAGTAGTAAAAATAACACCGATGGAAAGTTTCACACAGTTATAGAAAAACAGTGTTTAGCTAATCTCATTATCTATTCCTGATTGAATAAAATAATTAGTGTTCCTACTTACTAAATAGAGCAAGATAAGATGGGTGAGTGGTCCTTGTTGTCAGATCCAAGACAGAATACAGAATGCTCCTGACACTTCAATTTCCTGTAACATTAAAACATAATTTCTGTACAGAATAACATCACATACATCTGATCATCTGACTCTGTTTCCCACACTGTCCCCCATCACTAGAAGCTACCCAGATTTAGCACCTATGTGCTACAATACACAAAGATAACATTTTGCTTAGATGTGGTGCAGCTGCTGGAAGTCATAAAACCAGAAAACCATTTCACTCTTTCTACAGAAGCTACCAAGTATTCTCTAGTACCGACATTGCATCTCTGGCTGTATTAAAAACTGTGGGATAACATCTTTATGGCTTTACCCGTGAAGTAATTTAATTTCAAGAATATTTTTCAAAGTCAGGTGGATTAAGATTAACCTCTTCACTTCCAGTATATTCTGTTACAATATATACATTTAAACAGTTACAATAATGTATTTACATCTATTTTTCTTCCAGAAGGGCACACTGTTGATACATTTTAACACCAGCAAAAATCCACCACCCTATTTCTCCTGGCATGGCTTCCAGTACCCCCCATCATCACAACCTCCTATGAACCTATGGACCTATATTCATAGTATTATTAAGTATTATTACTATGATGATGAAGATGATGTCTGTAGCATGGATACTCCCATATTAAATTGGTTACTCTTTCCATGGCTGTGCAGTTTTCAGTGTAGTATGCACCTCTATTATATAGTAATTTCCTGGTTAAACAATCAAAGGATTTTGGATTGCAACAGGAATCAGCTGCCAATACAGACCTCACATACAAAATTGTAGAACATCCTGGATACATTATGGTGGGAGAGAAGCATAACAGAAAAGTTCCATGTAAGCATGTGTGCATATGTGATTGCGTGTGAGAGATACATGCATATATGTAGGGATGTGACATTTGCCTTTGTTTTATCTGTTACATGTGATAAGTGAAAGGTGAAGTACCTATTAGTCATAAACATCCCTGAACTGGAAAAAATCCATAGTATTATTCTTAGGCGTTTTGGTAGTTCATAATGACTCACACTTGGTAGATTGTGATTTGCTTCTTAAACTGCTTTGCTCCACATTTAATCAATTTGAAAAACTTACAGTAGTGTTTTTTGTAGTTTATTATGGCTGCTGTAATAGATAGTAAACTAGATGTGCTTTAATCTGTTGAATAAGAATTACAAAATATGTGTGCAAGCTCCTCTTATTCATTTAGGTATTTCATGCTGTGTAGTGTTTGCTTTAACCACATTTAGTATTATTTTTGAAGACAGGTGACACTATAAAGAAGAAAAAGCAAAGTAGAAAAATACACTATAAGGTGCATTTGCTCTTTCATCAAGTCATCAAGTTAGTGTGATCTTGGAGATTTATATAAATGGTATATACAGGTCAAAGGTACAGCTATGGGGGCAACATTTGCCCCCACTTATGCTGACCTATTTATGGGGAATTTAGAACTACAATATATATATACCATTCCGGAAAGTTTTAAGGATTCATTAATAATGTGGCGATGTTATCTGGACGACTGTTGGGTAGTGTGGGGTGGTAATGAAGAGAAGTGGCAACTATTTCTACAACATATTAACAACAACAGGTATGACATCAAATTTATTGGAGGAATACACAAGCATGAGGTGGAATTTTTGGATGTAAAAGTCAATAAGGATGTATTAGGCAGAATATATACTGACCTATACAGAAAACCGTACTCCAAAAATGGATTTCTCTATGCTAATAGTTGCCATCCACCCCACACTATCCAAAACATACCCAAGTCCCAATTTTTAAGGGTTAGGAAAATTTGTTCAACGGAAGCAGGATACCAAAGACAAACAATAGATCTCAAACAAAGATTCTATAGGAGAGGATATGGCAATAGACAGATTCAACGGGCCTATAATGAGGCGTCCAATGTAGATAGGACTCAATTATTGGTAGACAGAGAACCTAGGGGTAATAGCCAATATGTTAGGTTAATAACTACCTATGGTACTAATACTTTTCATTTTCGTAACATATTGGCTCAACATTGGCACATCTTAACATCAGATGGCTTTTTTAGTAGGCATGTGGATAGAGTCTGCCATTATGCATATCGGAGAGGGAAAAATCTAGGCCAATATTTTTCCTCCTTTAAGAAAGGAGGTATGATTAAAGACACTGGTGGTTCCACTGGGGGGGGTAGTACTTTTTGTGGTCATTGCAAATACTGTAAAGTTATGGCTAAAACTAAGTCCTTTACTTCTGTTAACACTAAAAGAGTTTTTGATATACGACACCTTATCACTTGTAATAGTACCTGGTTAGTATATATGGCAGTGTGCCAATGTGGAGCCTTTTATGTAGGGCAGACTTCCTGTTGATTCAAACAGAGAATTGCCCTACATATCAGTGATATAAAATGCGAACGCACAAGGAGTGCTTTATACAAACATAGGTTATCACATACTACCGCACACTTTATTTTTATAGGTTTAGATAAGGTTGATATACCTAATATTAGTGACTACAGAAGACATGAAATATTGACAACAAAAGAAAGAAGATGGATAATACAATTGGGGGCTTTGTTTAAGCCTGGATTAAATGACCATTGGTGAACATAGGTAGTAACTTTAGGTTGTTTTCACAAGAGATATAGTTTATGTATGTGGGCAAGTGGTTTAAACAATAGCTTCAAAGGATATTTTTTCAAAGTTTATAGACGTGTTAAATAGAATGTTTAATATACAGGTAATTTTGCTGTTTTTTAGAGTATATATTTAGCAATATAAATTAAAATAAAAATAAATATAAAAAATTTTTTCTATATTTAAGTTTTAGGGATTTAAGGGTTAAAGTTATGTGCAGGGGCATATACATGTATATTTGTGTGCATGTATATAAAAATAAGCATATATATAAACATACACTATTAAATACAATGGCATTTAAGGATGTGTTGTTTCTTTAAATTTTTGGCAGCACACAAGGTTATAATCCGGGCCTTGGCGGTGATTACTTGCACACTGATGACGCTGTGAGCGAAACCGGCCACCGGTCTGTGCGTTTGGGAGCTGATTTTGAATAAAGTGGTTAAAAGAATTTTGCTGTTATATGTTTTATTCATGAAGAGTGCTGGAACGTTTGTGGATTATATATATATATATATATATATATATATATATATATATATATATATATACACATACACACACACACACACACACACACACACACACACACACACACACACACACACACACACATACATACACACACACACACACAAGAACGGCAGTGTGAGAGTGCAGGAATGATGTATTAATAGGTTTAAGCGCAGTTCAATGTCATGGCATTGCCATCCAGCGAGGTGATTTCTCATGTTGAGCACTTACAGCTCAAGAAAGCATAGGGGACATTTTAAGTTATACTTGTCTGACAACCAAAATAATGACAGGATTCCACTGCATTAGGTTTCCAATTTATGTCAGCCTCTCAAGCTTTTTTCTCATGGGTAATATATGATTGACTCATATTTTCCTGTGTATAATTTTCTCCTAGATATTGAATTCTTAGGTTATCTTGGAGAGATCTCCATTCTAAAGACATGATTTTAAACTATTCAGCTGCCCCACTGACAAAATTAAATTGTGGGGGTCATTACATTGTAATTATCTTCTAAATTTGGCAGTCTCATTTCAAACTCACATAAATGTTTTTCCACAGCCAATTGTATATTTTTCAGTTCTTTATTATTGCTTTTAAAATCACATATATATGTGCACAGTGGAGTGCACAGTGGAGCTATTTCTTTTCTCAGGGCAGTTGCAGTCTGCCAACTTTCATGCAACTACATGCCTACTTGATGCAACCAGCTGGATGTCCTGGGATACAGGAGGATTGAGATGCATATGGGATATAAGAATAAGGAGCTGCATATCATCAGAAAAAGAAGACAACATTATGGTAAGCACAAAATACCACTCTGCTTATGGATGATAAAAGAAGGACTTTATTCTAATAATGGTGTGGTAAGTAATTTGGTTCAGGTTGATAAAGAAAAAGCAGTGTGTCCCACAGACCCACAGATCTAACATTTAGTATTGTGCTACGCTTATGGTAATGGTATGTCACATAGAGGAATGCATCCAACAAAACCTTAGGTCAAGAAGAATAGCATACTACAAAAAAAACTATGCTGCATACATAAGTTGCAATGTTCAAAACAGCACCATACTATGTGAGATACTATAATCACAAACCTAAGTATAAATAGACATTGTGTAGCATTGCACAAAACAATGGAAATAAAATTACTTTTTGTGAAACCTTTTTTATTGTACTTAGTGGCAGATTATAAGGATGATATGGTCATCAACCCAGGGACAGTGGCTCCAGGAGGGTCTACGGCCAACCAGCTATTATACTACCTAGTTCATTTACCTAAAGTTATATAGTTTTATTTAAAGCTAGTAGATTACGTTCAACACTAGTAAGTAATATTAATTAGCTCACATGCTAAATGTAACAGTCACTGATATAAGCATTTTATCGTGTTATAAACCAAAAAAGCCAAATACCACCAAGATTATTTCTTTACACTCAGATCACTTACTTTTTCAGGGGATGCACAACATGGGACAGTGATGCAACAATACAAATCATAGCTAAATCCATTCTGTGGTAAAGTCCATGTATACTAACTCAGTATCACAGGTATATTGCGCATGTATGAATAGATTCCAGTGTCAAAGTCAGAAAATTGTGGTATTGCATACACAGTTTTTATTTGCTGCTACAAATTACTTGACATATTAGTAATGTGGAACTCTCCAAAAATTTGGGTTGCACTAATTATGCAAATGATCTTAAACTGGGAATTTGTACTCCTGCTGGTTATATGTGAAGATTGCTTTGGATAGCACTGCAAACTGGGCAAAAGACCACAAACCAGTTGCAAATCTGTCATTTTAACCTTGTACAGGCTCCACATTCCAAACTGTTGGAAAAGGAAGTCAATGTTCAAAGAGGTGTGCAAGTATTTTGGTTCTGGAATAATAGTGGAAAGCAGGTTGACAGTTGATAATTAAACAAAGGAAACAGATTAAATAAAATTAGGGAAGTATACTATGAAAGCAGATGACATGCTGCCCTGAATGTATGACCTTAGGACCCAACATTTATTTATTTATTAGCCTTTATTTACTTGGAAACTCTGACTGGGTCCAAGAACCCATTTTCAGAGGAGGGTCAGCGGATGCCCAGGGAAAAAAGTTCCACAGAAAAAAATACCATGCAATGAAATACAATACAATAACATACAATTGCTGTATAGGTAGCTATGTTATTACAGAGATTAGAAAAACAGACAGGTATACATTACTTAATAAACTATAACAAGTTTGATAACATTGTACAACGAATTAAAGCAAATATGTTTTTTCAGATGATTGTAAAGAACAGGGCTGTAGTAACATAGTACAAAGCAATGGTATTTATTAGACATTTTTAACTATACAAGGTGTAAAAAGGAGCAGAGGGTGGGAAAGTCAGCAGAGACTGGTAACTTACAGAATGAATATGATCAGATTAGGTGTGTCAGGGATGGGTTTATGGGTGGATAGCCAAAAGAATAAATTTAGAGAAGGTGTAACAATACATTGGAGGTACAGCTAAGACAAGGTTAAGAGATCATGACAGAGTGAGTTTTAGGTGAAGAAGGATGGTAGTTATGTGGTTGTATGGTTAGGGATGATAGGGACAGCACAGAATGGGAATTGTGTATGATGGGGAGGTTGGGTGATGTTAGGTAATGTTATAAAGAGACCGGTTAGCCTTGGGGTAGATAACAGCATAGTTGGCTGTTAGAAAAAGGCTGTTTTAGGTGAGCTTTAAAGGAGTTTGGATTAATATTTTGTGTTACAGGGGAGGGACTGAATTCCAGGCCTTAAAGAAATAATTTAAAAATTGAGAGTCACCACTGCTACTGTTAAATTTTGTGAAGGAAAGTAATCACTTATCTCCCCATGACAGTTCTGTGCTTGGAGAGACTGATTTTAAAGTAGAACATTTCTCAAGTTTGTACATAAGTTTTTGGGTTATCAGAAGTTGAGACATTGTTAGATAATTAGGTAGATCTAGCCAGTTCATCTACTTGAGTAACAGGCAATTGTGAGTTCCAGACCAATGGCTGGCTGCAGATTTTGCAACTTTGTTATAACATTCTTCCAATTTTATGTTGAGTGGAGGTTTGTAAGTCTGTTAAGGTTTGATGAAGCATATGGTAGGGAGGATTGTAGGCATACAATGAATAAGCATAAGCTACCATCACACCAGAAGCATTATATGTAGCAAGTACATTGCAAACCCATAAAAAAATCCACTATGCCTAAACTATGAACAATGAATCATCTGATAGGTCTGTGGAGAAAGCTGATATAAAAATGCAATAAACCCCTACTCCTAAATGACACTCATGCATCAAAACACATAGCACACCACTATAATGACAATACAACAAATAACAAGGAAGAAAAATAAATTGATTAATGACTGTAAAAGAAAGAGAATACATAGTAAAAATTACACTGCTTTGTTATGTAACACACAGGTTACAGGGAATGATGATATTTTTCTATCTGAAAACCTTCAGTCTACAGAAAAATGCATCATTTTTCCAAAAGAGAAGGTAGAAAAAAGAGGCAAGGGACAGGTGAAAAGGAAGAAATCAAAACTGAACGTGGAAGGACTGAAGAACATTACTGTAAGAAAAAAGAGGAGAAAGACAGATGTTGACTCAAGATGTGGATTTACAACACTGGCTGGATAAGAATTTAAAACACAATGAAAACAGTAGGATTAATAAGAATAATAGTGATGAAGATCTATCCTTCGTAACAATTGATAGAGCAGACATTACTGTATTAGAAGCTGAAGAGTCTTCAGAGCTGGCCAGCAAAGATATTCTTGTAATTGGAGATTCAATTATTAGAGGAACTGATACATATGTTTGCAGAGATGATAATGAACATTGAATAGTGTTATGCTTGCCATGAGCAAAAATAGAAGATGTGAGATGAGCCTTGGAATGCCTTCATGTAAAGAAGTATATATTCGTTTTTATTTACATCGGTACAAATGATGTCATTCGCAAGGATTTTCTGACTGTTAGTAGGGAACTGACAGCCCTCTTAGATAGCATTGCTTGTACTGGTGTTAGGACTTTTTTTTCACAAATCACCTACAGAAAGGATAGTCCGGTCACTGTGAATGAAAATATTTTTTGGGTAAATACCTAATTGGAAAAAATGTCCTGTTTTACAAAATGGAAATGTGTAGAGCATCCAAGTCTTGTTTTTGGCACATGTGTTCAGACAAGATGGTGGGCATTTGTCTAGATCAGGGAAGAGAATTTTTGTAGCAGATATTTTGCAATATTTGACAAACACTAGGCAGGATTTTTGCCATGTCGAAAATTTAACAGCCCACAGATGGCAACATTTGATGCCTCTCTGATGGTTGTTAATGCTAGGAGCATTAATAATAATGTTTTTATTGGAAAATTTGTTACATTCCCATAGTATTGATGGTGTTATTGTTTGTGAAACATGGTTAAAAAAAGAATGACTGGAAAACAGCTCTGTCAGGCTATAAATGTTTTTACTGTAACAGATACTCTAATAAAAACTCAGGTGAGGGTGTTATGACAGGGATTATAGATAGCTATGAGACCTGTGATTATTACATGTTCAATGATAACACCAACACTATAGACTGCAACTGTGACAATAAAGATAACCCTTGAACATATAACAATTGCTGGAGTGTACAGACCACCAAAGTCATGTGCAGATGACCTAGAGGAAGTCATACATTTCTTGCATGAAACACATGAGGTAAGAATAATATTAGCTGGGCACTTAAATTTACCAGAAACAGACTGGAATAATATTGATTCTACAATGTTAGTAAGAAAATTATCCACAGCATATATTCAGGAACAACAATTGCTTCAGATTGTAAAAAAACTACCAGTAGACGGAACATACTAGAAATTGTTTGTGTTCAGTAATACTGTAACTTCAAGTCAAGTTTTATACCTTTGATGTGCAGTGATCATGGGGTTATAAAGGTTAATTTGTTGCTAGATAATTCTACCAAACTGAAATCTAAGCCAATGCACAGAAAGTTAATTACAGATTATATGGAAGCAAAACAGTCACTATGTAAAACTAACTGAAGTGAGGTGTTCAGTTGGAAAACTGCAGATGGAATGTGAAACGTTGTGAAAGAGAAATTGTTTGAGTGCAAAAAATCAAAAATATTTAACATCAGGAGCTAGGCATACAACATCAGGGGGGTATATTTCCATAAGAACAAGATATCTAATTAAGGTGCAAGACAAAAAAATATAAGAAATGGAAGAGAGGTCGAACTACAACTTTGAAAACTGAAATAAACAAGCTGCACAAACTGATTAAGCATAGTGTGAGACAAGGTCAAGAAAATTTTGAAGAAAATTTATATAAAGGAATTGATCATAATATGAAGCCTTTTTATAGATACATAAGATTTGGAAGGAGTAAAGGCACAGAAATCGATAAACTGTGTGCAGATTCTAAAATGAATTCTCAGACATAACAGATTATAGATATATTTACAAAATCTTATGCAAAACAGTTTGGGTCCACAAAAGGGGTGGTAATTTGTCCTAGTGAAATCCAAGTAACCCCAGATACTGGAATCAAATTACATTATTTTGAAAAAGAACTGTGCAAACTGGATCCAAACAAAGCACAGGGAGGAGACAGAATTAGTAACAATGACCTGAGAACACTTCAGCAAGAAATACAGTACTATTATATCTACTATTCACTAGGTCATATAAATATGAGGAGATTCTCAAGATTGGAGACATGCATTTATTAAACCTGTTTTTAAGGGAAAGGGGAATAGGACAAACCCAGAGTCATATAGACCCTTAAGTCTACTTTCATGTTGTAGAAAAATAATGGAGAAGGTAATATTCAATACGTTATTGTCAGAACTGGATAGGATGGGACTAGAAACCATATATCAGCATGCATATGTTAAAAACAGATCTATTACCACCTGTAACATGATGTTCTATAACAATATAATAGCAGTTATGAATGAAAATTTGTGCTGTGATGTAATTTATATAGATTAGCATTTGAGGGGGCCTAATACATAACACTGATCAATAAATTAGTACAACTAGGTATTGATGTACTCTTGATAAGATGGATAGCTGCATGGCTTACAAATAAGACATGGCAAGTATCATACAGCAACTGGACAGGTGAAATCCTTGGTTACACTCTAGGTGTTCTACAGGGCTCTGTCCCAGGCCCTTACTTGTTTAGATTGTATCTTTCAGACCTAACTTTTTCAACTGAGGTGTTTTACAGTCTATATGCAGATGACCTGAAATTGGGTAAACTGATTACATGTGTTACAGAAAAGGCATGTCTGCAAAATAATTTGACTAAATTGACCATTTAGGCACAGGAGAATAGTGTGCTGATAAATACATCAAGCATATGAGATTTGGTAGGCATAAACTGAAAGGTGAATATTTAATACAGCACACAGTGATTGAAACTGTAGACTCATTTAAGGACCTGGGTATATGGGTAGATTCAGCTATGAGTTTCTCTAATCATATCAACCAATTGGTTAATGATAGTTATAGAATTAAAGGTTGTATAAAAAGATTTATAAAGTCTAGGAAATCAAAAATAATGAAGTCATTGTTTGTTAGTTACATTAGATCCAAACTTGAGTATGGAATAACAATATGGAAACCCTATAAGAAAACAAGCATGAGTCAACTGGAAAGAGTACAACAGAAATATACCAAGGTTATCCATGGATGTGAAAACTGAAGTTATTATGAAAGATTAAAATATCTGAACTTGTACAGTGTCTCTTATAGATATCTAAGAGGAGATTTTATTCAGGTATATAGGGCATTTAGTTACAAGCACCTCTGGGAATGTTTGAGGTTACAAAAAGTACTAGAGAATCGTCAGGCAACCTATGTAGGAGATTCTATAGGAATGGTAAGTGTACTAATTGGTTCTTTGACAGAGTAGCTGATGCATGGAACAGACTACCAAATGACATTAAAGCAAGTACTAGTTTAGAAATTTTTAAGAACAGCCTGGATACTTATTATGGAAACAAGTGTTTTGTTATATTGACAAGCTAGAAGGGCATTAATGCCCGTGCTTGAACTATTTGTATCTATGCATGCAATACATTATAAAAGAAATGTAGGCAGACAGACATCTGTCTGAACAGCCTCACTCAACATTGGATTTTATAATGTAAAACAAATAGCACTAATATGCTCACCATCCAATCTCCATGCCTGAGTTGTCACATGGGCTACACATTTCAATAACTGAGAAGAGCTTTAGTTCAGGCTTAAGATGTGAAAATGACACTGCACCCCCATCTCCCCATCCAGTAGTATGTTGTTAAGGATGATTGTTAAGCTAACATAATACAATAGGCAGCAATGGGACAGGATCCCAATAATATTTCTAAACAGTGCATAATATTGTTTTATTTTTAAAATGAATACCTCCAGCAGCATAATGTTATCACCCTCTTCAGCTGTTTTAGGATTAGAAAAAAGAACTATATACATTTTGCAAGAGTACCTGAGAGATCCCAAATATGCAACCAAGAATTTTATGAGTGAAGGCAATATTTTTGGCATATATTTCTTCCTGTTCTGTGTTTTTTTTTTTAAGTGGGTCACCTTCAGGTAGCCCAAAGAGTTATTTGAGGTTTGGTCTTTCCATAGAAATTGATGTACTCATTCCATGGATTGTTTCATCCCTATGGTACAGAAATCAGAATATCTGTAGTTTTAAGAGTTTCACATGGCCCTGGCTCTGGAAGTAGCTATCCATGGATCATCTTAAACATATATACTTCCCCTTTTTCCTGTGAGAATAATAAGGTAAGAGGAATATAGGCGCAAAGCCAACCACGTGGAGGGTGTTACTTTTGTGTTTGTTTGTTTGTTTGGTTTTACTGCTGTGCATTTGCTTGAGGATAGTACTGCCAGTAGTCCATTTGTTTTGAGAAGTTGTGACTCAGGCAGCCACTTGTGTGTACTTTTTCTGGGGAACTGTGTTTTGTATTTTGAAGAAAAACTCTCCAGCTGGTGTTGTAATTACATATTATATTACTTATATACCATTGATGTTCTTGTCTTACTGCTGTATTACACAGAAAAGCAGCATTCCAAAAATGCTCATTTGTTACTAAGCTACTGCATAATTCTGAAAGGAAATGCTCTTCTGTTATGTTATTATTCTGGTATTTCCTTAACAGCCTAAATTCAAAATTCTGCCTAATCCATCATTAGTTTTTTATTAACTTACAACTTTATTTTAAGATATTCCTTGTCAGGTCTCCTTTGGTAAGGCATAGTTTCAGTTACAATCCCGTAATGAACACAATTAAATAAATAAAAATGAAGTGGATAAATAAATGCATGCCACCCATGTTTGACAAAAGGTGGGATGTAATAAACACTTTTATGTTAATCTACACCTTTATCTGTAGTCTGTGTGGGCTTAGATGTCAATATAGGTAAAGTCTATTGTGTCTAACACAGTTCACAAAACTGCTATCATATGGATATTGTCTGCATTTATGTAATCCATTACTGGAACTGTATGCCTATTTTTGGTCTACCTAAGCATAACTACCTATCAGTCCTTGCACCCCTTAGCTCATTCAGTCTCCTGACCCTTCTTGCATTAGCAACCAATGTCACCACACAGAAAATCTACCACTTCCAGACAACAAATTTTGTTAACCACATCTTTGTCTAGTTCTGTGTAAGTGCTGACTGACCATCATCCTCAGCTAGACTGGATTTTTTCCCAATTTCTCCTCTTTCTGGTGGTCAACAGACAGAATGAAATTCATTCCATGAAAGCTATTGAAGCGTGAATACTTATGCCCTGTATTCTTTTAGTGAGGAACCTCTGTGGACGTTTCAGTTGTTGGATGTGCCTGGTTAGGTATATACCAAAGGGGGCATTGTACTCAATGATAGGTCTAATGAATGCTAAATACAGTGGAGCAATGACCTCCTTGGATCCAGATGCCAAACCTTTGCTTATAAGTTGCATACCATTGAATGATTTCCTCACTACTGTAGACATATGATGATCAGAGGCTAGATTACTGCCTATGTGTGTCTCCAAGTCCCTGACTACTGGGTCATCTCTTAGGAGTCTGTTGTCATTATGATAATTACCAGGGTTGGATGACTTCCCAAAGGATACTATTATGCATTTGTTGGAATTTAGTTTTAGTCCATGGTTCTGACACCAGTTATTGGTCTGTATCAGCCCTTTGTGGAGAACATTTGTGTCAGTGGGGGATTCAATGTTAGCTCCTAATTTGCAATCATCTGCAAATTTAGTTAGTCAGAGGCCATTGACATTGGCCTTGACTTCAGAGAAGTAAAGGCCAAAAAGGAGTGGTCCTAGAATCAATCCCTGAGAGACTCTTCCTTGTGAGTGACCTTTTTTGAGGGGAACTCACCTATTCTAACTTAGTGGGTCCTGTCTATGAGCCAGATGGCTATCCAGTGGGTGACATAAGGGTTTGTACGTAACCTCTTGAGTTTGTCAACAATGCTTTAGTATGTTATTATGTCAAATGCCTTTGCCAGGTCAAGGTAGATAGTGTGAACCATTCTGACCTCATCCACTGCTTTGGTGATTTTCTTAAAAGTTCGCCGAGTTGTGTAGGCATGACCTGCCCTTGACAAAATCAAATTGGGTTGGATCCAGTGTCTGAAGGTTTCCTATGTCATTTTTGATCATTTCCATGATAATTGTTTCCATGGCTTTGCATATGAGATCAGTGAGACTATGGGTCTGTAGTTTTCAGGATCTGTAGATGACCCACCTTTGTGCAGAGGCATGACTTTTGCTGTTCTCTATTCATAAAGCATAAAGCCTGTTTAGAGGCTACAGTTAAATAGCAATTCCAGAGGGCCTGATAGGTCATGTTTCATGCTATTTAGAAGGCATCCTGGAATATTGTCTGGACCCATTGATACAGTGTTCTTGGCCTTAGAGAGAGCATTAAGGACCTGTTCCTTAGTGATAGCAGGGAAAGTTATATTTGATGGTATTTCCTGAGGGAATGTTGAGAGGAGAGAGGGATAAAGTTGGAGCTGAATTTGTTAGCCAGTAGGTTTGTTATATCTTTTGGCTCAGTATAGGTGGCTCCATTAACAATGAGCTCTTCACAAAACTGGGTATTGCCTTTGAGGTTGTGGACATGGCCATGCCTTGTGGTTGTCCTTGGTCTGGGTGGCCAAATTTACCTCAGATTTGACTTTGTTATACTTTATTTGTCCTCTGAGTTGTTTGTTTAGTTTGATGAGAGTGCTTTTATCTTGCTGCGTGCTGGACGTTTTAATTTTGCCATGATTTTCTTCCTTCTGTTATACAGCCTACTGATGTTGTGATTCCACCAGGGTGGATTCTTTTTTGAGTTAGTTCTGTACTTCTTTCTAGTGAACACAGTTGCCACTATGCAGCTATTAACATGGTTATATAGGGTTTCTGTGAGCAGTTCCACATAGGCAGCAGTGTTCTCAGGGTTTTTTTGGGACTTGAAATAATTCCAGTTTATCACTTAATAGTAGGAAGTTAGCTTTATAGTAGTTCCTCAATAATCCAGGGTTAGCTGGGGTTCCTGGTTTTATTTTTACTTCAAAGAAGACAGTTTTTGTGGTATGACCATACTAGAGAAGACATTACACTAGGGGATATGTCCCATATTAGTGAGGAACAAATCTAGTACGGTTGCACCCCTGGTTGGTATATTAATAGTTTGGTCCAGAGAATTTGTGTTTATAAAATCCAGGAATTTATGTGCTTGTACTTTTGGTGTCATATATGATTGCCAGTTAATAGTGGGGTAATTAAAGTTGTCCATGAATATATTGGGTTAGATGGTGAGTGCTTCCAATAAGTTTATATATGTGTTATGGGTTTCCTGGGTTATAGAGAGGGGCCTATAACTTGGAAGGAAGTGGTATGAGGTTTTGCCTATGCAGATTTGAACATGGAGAAGCTCAAATGCATTGTCCTATTTGACCAGCCTTGAGATATATTTATTTCTGATGTAGATCAAGACATCTCCACCTTTAATCCCTTTATGTGTAGTAGATCGTCTACATATGTTGAATGCATTATAACCATGAACTGTCAGTGTGCTCTCCGTGGCTTTAAAACATGTCAAGTGACCACACACATGTCAGCATTCTTTAGGGTGCGAAAATCTTCTAGGGAGTGGAGTTTTTTATTTAGACTCCCAGCATTGAGTAGTAACACCTTTAAATTTTCTTGGTTTTGATTGATTATGCTGTCAGTACTTTCACTTTGGCATTGCCTAAAAAAGTACTATGGAAAGGACAATGTTTTGGCTAATATTCAAAAGCCTAGAGGGGAGAGATGTAGACCATCTCCTTCCATCGTGACAAATATTGCATCCCCTTAGAATGACACCAGAAACTAAGCCAATTGTTAAACTCTTATCAACTTTTAAGTAATATCACAAATAAAGGAAGCAAACCATGGATATAAATCCAGAAAGCCATACGTTTTGCTCAGTCAACACAAAGATGCTTTAAACTGTTTCAGCTAAAAACAGTTGGTTTTTAACTGAAACAGTTTTAGTCTCTATGTTTGAGCACTAGCACTTTAAATTTAAGGATCATTTATGTGTTTTTTTTGCTTTTTAAATGTATCTGTTAATTAGTTTTTAATTAGGTCTGAAGAAGCCTTTGGCTTAAGCGCCCTGCTGTTTGTTCACCTTATTGGATTAAAGCATCTTTTGTTTTAACTTGTTCCAGGACTACGTACTTTTTACCTTTGGGCTTACAGCTGTTGACTGAGCAAAATGTATGGTTTTCTGGATTTATATCCATGGTTTGCTTCCTTTATTTGTGATATTACGTATTGTTATTTTTGCTACTCACAAAGGAGCATTTACTCCGCTAGAATACTTATTGGACTTTATAACTCTTATCAACTTTTGTTCATATTGTGGCATCATCCTTAGCGAAGGTAAAATGCTGCTCATTGCTAGGCTCATACCAACTTGGGATGGGTATTCTGAGAGTTCCATGATGTTTCTGTTATATAGTCTAGGCAGGTACGTCTTAGATCATTTACACCCACATGGACTATGACTTAGTCATACTGGAACTTTTGGTCCAATGATCCGAGTGTATGTGTAATGTGGCAGATGCTGGCCTCTGTTAAGCAACATGGTGTCACTCTTGCTGTGGCCTGCTGATCACCTTTTTATCCTTAGGATGGGCAGACTAATACTGGCTGCCCAGTCAGGCATGTTAATTGAACATAGGTCTGAAGGCTGGCCTTTTCTCTGTGCAGCAGAGCTGACAAGGTACATCTTGTGTTTTCCAGCTTGCTATCACATATTGGTAAAGACTTCACCTAGCATCCTAGATTGTGATAAGAGTGTGCTATGTACAGTATCACTGGCATATCACTAACTTGGGTAGAATGCTGACAATTCAAATACCTTATTATTTAGTGATATGGGCCTTTCATGCTGTTAAGCCCAGTGGCCTAACTGATAAGACATTGGCCTACTAAGGCAGGGTGTGTTGTTTTGAGTCCCATCTGAGGTGATATAATCTATGCAGGAGGTGGTATTATAATTAAGGAGTTTCACTCCCAGACATAAAGTACAAGGTTTGATTCTTACCTTGAGAAGTATGGCTAGGCTTAAAAAGACCCCCTGGAGTTGCTAGTCTAGTAATCACCTATGAATATAATACAGCATGGACTAGTCATGTCAACAGTGTAAAGGACCCACAGCTGATGACTACATGATTTCAACACAGATTGGTCCTCTTGCAACTCAGACAACCTCTCAAACTATATAAACCTCCACAGTTTCTGTCAATTAATACAAACTACCACCAGATATGACAAACACAGCAAAAGCAATCAATCCTAGAGGGATCCTAACAAATAAATCCACCCAATACCACCACTCAGGTTGTCTCCCAGAGAGCCTAAGTGATCATCTACCTACCTACCTGCTAAGACACCATGCATGTCCCCCCAAAAATACCCTTTATAAACAAATTCACAACAAAATAAACTTTTCCCGTGAAACCTTTAAATTTCTCCTTCATCAATGTGCCTGGTCGCCTTTAAAAGTCCTCCGCCTAGACTTAGCTGTTTAATACTTCAATGAAAAATTCCTCACTATCCTAAACAAACTAGCCTACTTTAGAAAGATACTCATAAAATCTAAACCCACAGCATGGCTCAATAATGATACAAAAGAGCTCCTCAAAGACAGAGACAGAGCATGGTCTCACTTTCTGAAGACCAAAAACCAAACTTCCCTTCACTCCTACCATCAAATGCAGAACCAAGCCAAAAAGTTAATTAAACTAGACAAAAGCAATACTACACAGTAATACAACAACAGCACCAAAATAACCCCCAGAAATTCTGGGAAGCCATCAATCAATTGCTAAGACCCGGTCATTCTACAACCTCTCCCCCAACCACAACAAACTCCACAGAAAGTATAGCCTCACAGTTCAACACTCACTTAATAAACTCTATACTAACCCTAGTTAAATACGACACTAATACCCTGCTATCTGCCAATACTGAACTGGAAACTAATCTTCAATCCTTCACAATAAAACCAATACAAACCTGCACCATTAAAAAACGTCTGTCTAAACTCAAACCCTTTTCCCTCACTGCCTATCAGCTTCCATATGAATTCCTCAGACTAGCTGCAGACACCATCTATTACCTTATATCCCTCATAATAAATAGGACCATAACAGAAAAATATATTCCCAGACTCTGGAAAGGTTCATATATTATCCCTCTACATGAAGTTGGCATCTCCACTGAATTTTCAAAGTATAGGACTATCGCTACCCTCCCACCCATAGCCAAGATTCTTGAAAAATGCATACATACACAACTACTTGACCATCTCCTAACCAACAACCTCCTATCCAAACCCAACATGGCTTTCAGCCAAACATAGCACAACAACAACCCAGTACAAAACAATGGCCAACTTGTGTCTTCCATTTTTCTGGGTATGTCAAAGGGTTTCGGCACAGTATCCCATCAAGAACTTCTAAATGAGTTAGCATCACTAAAGTTATCCAAATCTACCCTTTCCTGGTTTAACAGCTACTTATCTGATCATCAACAGGCAGTTAAGTGGCAACTTGAACTGTCTCCACTATTAACATCTCAGTGGGTGTACCCCAAGGCTCAATTCTTGGTCCATTGCAATTTACCATTTTCACTAATAAACTCAGCAGAGCTACACAACATGCATCGATAGTTCAATATGCAGACATCTCCTCACTCATCTGCTCTGCCCACTCTGTACCAGAACTCCTGCAAAAAAAAAACAACAACAATCATTCCTAGACATAGAATAATGCCTCTCAGACTTCCAACTTGTGCTCAACCCAAACAAAGCAAAGCTTATACTTTTTACTGGTTGCAAAAAACCTGTTCACCTTCTCCCTTCACCATCTACTCATCAGACAAAACAAGAATAGAACCAGTTGAATTCACTAAACTTCTTGGAGTTACAATTGACAACAGTCTTAAATTTGACAAACACTTAGCAGTAGCTATCAAAAAAGTCGATATCAAGTTAGGTTCACTTTATAGAATTAAGCCCTACTTAATAGACACTACCAGAAAATCCATTTTCAGAAAACACCTACTCTCAGCCTTCCTATATCCATTGCCAATACTGACAAATCTAATAAAAACAGACTTAAACAAAATGGAGTCCTACTATAACAAATTATCCAGATTTGCCTCTAACCTGCCCTCTAGATCCCACCACTGCACAGCTCTACAGCAACTAAAATGGTTGGAATTCCCTAACCTACTCAGCCTAAACTGACTCATGCTAGCACATCCCATCCTCCACCACCCTGACAACTGCCTAGCTCTCAAGGACTTAATCCAGTCCCACTCCAACTGTTGATCACTAAGATCCTCTAATAAAGTCTTGCTCAAAGTAACTAAATCTAACAATAGCTATGGTGATTCCATATACTCCAGTAAAATATCTATGTCCTGGAACAACACTATGCCTCAAAATATACGCAATACTTCCGATACATCCAAATTCAAACAACTACTTAGGGAAAAATCTAACCAACACCTGGCTCTGCTCCTGCACAACACCTGGCTAAATGCATTACCCCTCTTTATCTCCTCAGCAAGCAATACCTGCTATAGCCTTAACAGCCCATCTACCTATATTTCAAATCCATTTACTTTTTCCCTACCACTCCCTTCTATCGTTATATTCTACAGCTACACAATTTCAACAACCTTCCTCCTTTGCTGCCTAATTCCCCAAGCTGGCTCCTTCCTTCTGCATTACTCTCCTTCCAGCTGCTGTACTTTATAATGTGCCATATAACTATTACCCAACAATCTCTATCTGTACTACATTGTATAAATGCTACACTCTGATGCTCTGACATTTTTCACTGAATGACATGCTGCCCAACTGATATAATTTTTTCTCTGCTTCTGTACAACAAGCAACTGTCAGTGCCATGGTTAATCACTATTTATATATTATACTGATTTTACTATGGTGGTGGTGCTGCGGTAGCGTTGTCGTCTCACAGTAAGACGTTGTCTGGTTTGATTCTCAGCTAGAGCGTCTTCTGCGTGGAGACATGCGTGAATGGGCGTACCTTCGTGGAAGGTTGTGCGTCAGGCCTGGCAAGCTGGTACGTAAAAACCAACTGCCAATCATTAGCAGACGGGAGTTCCGCTGTGGTGACCCCTAACCGGGAAAAGCCAAAAGACACAAACAAACTATTGGTTTTTCTATCGAGAATCCACTGTATCATCTTTTGTTACTAAAGCCATTCCAGCTATAATGAATCTTATTTCTGTCCTGCATACTGTGTCTCTTTGATCTGAAGTGCAGAAAGTTTATAATATAATTAAAATATGATTGTCCTCTAAAGACCTTCATCTTAACACCCTTAAATTTAAATCCATGCTTTTTTGACCAATGATTGAAGGTACAACCATATTTATATTACTGCCCCCCCCATTTATTTCTTTATTTATTTATTGAAATTTAATTATTGGGAAAGTCCGATTGGGTAGGAGCCCATTTTCAGAGGAGGCTCGGAGAAAAAAGCTCCAAAGTATTACAAAAGATGTTAAGAACAATAAATGTACAGTCTTTAAAAATAATGGAAAAACAAATACAGTGTAAATAATTATACAGATTAGATGTTATATGAAAGCATTGGTTAAGAACAGATACAGTTATATGACAATGATTTAATAGTTAGAAAAATTTTAACCAGTTTATAGAGAAATTAAAGGTAAGTTGGTAAGTAAGGTAATACAAACAGGAGCTGCAATATGAAATGAAAGAAAAGCAGGCTTATGGTATATTTACAGAGAAAGTCAGAAAAGAGAAATAAATGATAGAATTAAGCAAGTAAGTGAAGAAGGGAGAATAAGGAGATGCAAGGCATGAATACATATTTGTTCAGATTTAGGGATATAGTTTATTCTGGTGCTGAGCAAGAACAAAGTCACCATTTGGCTAGGAAGTCTTTCAGAACAGTTTTGAAGGATGGGAGGGAGGGTATTGGCCTGATGGACAGAGTTAAGGAGTTTTATGCCTTAGCAACATGGTACGAGTACAGACAATGACCTGCAGATTTGATAGGTTTGTGCACAGACAGGAGATTTTGGTCATCATAATGACCAAATGGGAACATAATTGAGTAGAATTCTATTTAGTGCCAGACAAGCAGATGGATTCTGAATAATTCTATAGGTGGTAAGAAGCTGAATATGTTAGCTGAAGGGGTGGTTCTACCCAGTTTATGCTTTTTAGTGTTATACAGTGGTGTATTCTGAAAGGAGTATTTGCTGCAAATTTAACAACTTTGTTATAGCATTGTTTGAGTTTTGATTTTTGTGATGCCTCAAGGTTAGTAAGGATGGGAGCACCATAAAGAAGAGGAGGGAGGAGATAAGTAGTACAAGTATAGCCTTAGTTTTGTTGGTGAGAAAGTATTTTGCCTATAAAGCATCCCTATTTTTGATGAATTTTTCTTACACAATTTTGTATATGCAGGTCAAATTTTAAATTTTCATCCACTATCATGCCTAATAATTTGCTACGAAAAGTGACTTTAATGGTTGTATTATCAAGAGAGAGGACTTTAAATGCTATTTTTTCATGGGAGAGGAAGTTGGGGGGGTGGTAGTTTTTTTCTTTTTTTTTTTTTTTTGAGGGGCTGAACATGAGTTGCATACCTCTCAAACTGGGAACATCAAAAATCTGGACAAAGGCCCATGAAAAGTAGGTACAACTGGCCTAAAATCAGGATGCAGAGTAACATAAAATCTGCATGCATAATCAGATAACCTCACCCACTTCAATGGAATTGTAGGATACCAACATGAAGATTAAGTCACTAAATAATAATAAATAATGACAGACATTTGAATTTTAGACTTCACCTCCCTCTGAAAATACATTTGATTTATTTATTTAATTTATTTATTTAACATTTGTTTACCAGGAAAATCCATCTGGGACAGGAACCCATTTTCAGAGCAGGCCCGCGGAGATAAGCTCCAAATGATACATGAAAGTTAAGACACTGTATATGAATAAGACAATAGTATGCAGACATTAAATAAGTAATGAATACTAAATAAGTACAGAGAAATAAATAGAATAATAAAAAATGTACTAGATAGCCAATACTAAATAAAAGTAAAGTGGTAGATTACGACTTTTTTTTTTCAAGGTAGGCTTAAGGTAAAGAGTGAGAGTCAGGAAGAGGGTCAGAATATTAGAAACAAGCATATACTTAGAAGATTTGTGGAGTAGGATGGGAATAGTTAAGGGTGTAGAAACACATAAAGTTTCTTAGTTTGACATGGTAATGATTAGTGGATGAAATTCATGGTCTAGGGATCTCCAGATGTAGAAAAGTAAGGCCCGAGATAGTGACTGTAGTTCACCTTTTAGGGAAAGAGGAGAGGTAGGCTTATGACATAGAAAATGTTTTTTGGGGGGAGTGTTTGAAGCTGTTAAAGCACTCATGGTAGTAATGTCTGTTGGCAGAGAGTTCCAGAGCTTGGTGTTAACATGAGAGTATAGGCACTGTCCAGCTCTTTTGTTTGGAATGTAGACAGTTAGGAGGTTTTTTTTGTTTTCAGAGTGGAGGGCTCTGGCAGGGGTGTAGGGTTTTAGGACACATTTGAGGGCTGAGAAATTATCAGGTGTATATATCATTTTATGTGCAAAAGACAGCTGAACTAGGTTTCGGTGGTGTGTGAGTTTGAGTCTGTTTAGTTCTTTCAGAGCTAGGCAGTGACGGGAATGGTAGGGGTAGCCGGTGGCAAATTTGGCAATTTTATGGTAGCAGAATTGGAGCTTGTTTTTAAGAGATGATTGTAAATTGGTGTATAAGAGGGCTGTGTATAAGAGAGATGGAAGCAAACAGGTGTTGGTGAGGGTTTTTCTGGTGGAGTTATCCAAGAAAGTTTTTTGACTATGAAGTGTTCCTAGTTTTTAATGTTATTGCAGATATGGTGTTCAAAAGTTGTTCTTTTTTTTTTGTCTGTGATAATGCCTAGTAGCTTAACTGTGGGAACTGCTTCAATTTCTGTGTTATCCTGTGAGAATATTTCAAAGGCAGATGAGGTTTTGCCGAGAAAAGCAGGAGTTTTGTTTTTTTAGGGTTTAGGAGTAACTGGGCTTCTATTAGCCATGTCTCTATTGAGGTGAAGGTGGTTTGGGTGAGTTGCTGGAGATGTCATATGTTATTAGAGGAGGAAATTATGGTAGTGTCACCTGTGCATTGGATAATGGAGCTAAAGGGTGACAAGGTGTGAAGGCTGTTGGTGAAAACATTGAAGAGTAAGGATCCAAGTATGGACCTTGTGATACCTCAGTTGTGTTGGTTTGATATTGGGATAGTTTATTTTGTCATTTAGCGCATTGTTGGTGGTTGGACACGTAGCTTGCAAACCATTGGCGGGATGGTGGGGTGCAGCCTACAATGGGTAGCTGATAAAGAAGTTTGCTGTGGACACTGTATCAAATGGCTTTGATAAGTCTATTAACAAGACAGAGGTGATATTACCAGTGTCAATGGATTTGGGCACAGTGTCCATGAAAGAGATTAAAGCAGTGGTTGTGCTGTGTAATGGGCAAAAACCATGTTGGGTATGGTAATTAGTTTGTTTTGGATGAGATGGTGAAGTAATTGCCTATGGATGCATTTTTCCAGGAGTTTGGAAAGAAGAGAGAGGATGGAGATTGGTCAATAATTGGATAGTTCATTGGAGTTCCCCATTTATCTAAAGGGGTGATGGTAGATTTTTTCCAGAGGTTAGGGACATTGGACTCTGCTATGGAGCAATTTATAAGGATTCTGACAGGGTATGCTATGGCTTCTACAGCAAGTTTTAAGTATTCAGGGGGGAGGTTGTCAGTGGAGAGGGAGCATGGTTTTAGTTTTTGAAGTAGTTTTTGAATGAGAAAGGTAGGGACAGGTTTAAGAGAAAAGGGGATAGAAGATTTAGTACTGGTTTATTCAGGAGGTGAAGGGTGTTTTGTTTGTGCAGGAGTCATGGGATAAGGGTGGAGGGGGATCAGAGATGGGGCTTGAGGTAGTGGCAGTAGTAGGATTTGTTAAAAATTTGCTTATGCTTGCTATAAAATGAGAGTTAAACAGGCTAGCTATTTCTGTGGGAGTTTTGTCAGGGTGTGGTGATGCAGTTTGTTTAGAGCCTGGGGTAACGAGGTTTGAGATGGATTTCCAAAATTGTTTTGGGTTGTTTTTGTGGGTTGACAATTGGTTGGAAAAGTGAAAACTTGTTATCTTAGCAACTATCTGAGTTTACAGGAGCGATATTAAAATCTGTCCCTATTTTTGAGCCTTTGTCCCACCATTATTTTTGGCTTTGTCTAGATTTCTTGCTCCGAGGGATTGAAAGGTATGGCTCTACCCCATATAAAAACACACATATCTGACTAATCACTAATGTGCTTTATCATTAATAAGGTGGACTAAAGTAAAAATTACCTGACTCGAGCAAGTTCTGCTCAGTTGTTTTCTACCTGATAGCCTATCAGTAGACTGCAACATTATGTGCTTTCGCATTATACCAACTCATTGTAACAAGCATCACATAAAACAGCCACTCCACACCCATTGTTTATACTAGTAGCACTATTACTGCTTTCGAACAAAAGTCTAGCCTATAAAATACAACATTTTGCAGCAATGTATTTAAACAAATGCAAGCTGACAGTTTCTTCCTCCACTGTCTAGGTTTATTTAGTAAATAAACAGTTATAAAAACGTATACAGCCCACTTTCTGCACAATGATGAACAAGCCAACACGTGTACTCCAGATTCGGAATAAAAACCTACATTATAAGTGGGTAGTTACCCATCACCAAACTGGTGAAATTCTCTGATTAGTTCAATTGCTTTCTCACAAAACATATTTCAATTTAGGGTGACTATCCCCAAGATTCAGCAAGCTCTGCATGGTGTGCAGGAATAGTGCAAGAGCTGCTGCAGGCAACATGGCCGAAGTGCGATCAAGGAATGAGTCCCTGTATGCTAATTACCTCATTTGCTGGTGAAAAACATGCAAATGAGGTGAAATAATGATCCAGGAAGCAGGCAGGCGTCCATGCAGCAATAGTGTAGACTGCAGAAATGTATTCAGCCAGTAGCCGAATACATTTCTGCAAACTACAAAATGGAGGCATGACAGCTCATACAAAAGCATGAATTATAAGGGTTAGGCATGCCAAAAGCCAAATATTTGGCCATAGGCATGAAAAATAGTTTCAAAATTATAAAAAATAACTTTTTTTGGGCCGATTTTGACCATTTAAGTGTAGGGCAGCGATGTGCAAATGGGATCAGCCTGAAAATAAGAAAAAAAGCTGGCAATAAGCTTTTAATCCAAAATCATCATTTTGCCATAATAGTCAATGGCATGCATAACACAACAAGACCATGGAATAGTGATTGCTATGAGGGAAGGCTGAGTGTCAGTTTTGTAACTATGCATTAGCAGTCAGTTCTATGCAAATGAGGGGAATGATACTGAATCACAGATTTCCCCTCAGTGCTTGCTTGCACCCAACTGAGTAGGTGCAATAACACCATGGTCTAAGCCTAAGAGCTAGATGACCACATGAGGGGGAGTGTCATGATTGCTGTAAGCTTATTGAAGCACAGTGGCCTGTGTTTGCCCTTAGCTAAGCACAGCTAAGGAAGAGGGTGTGTCTGAAGCTGCCTAGCAATATTTACATTGTCTAAATGGGTGTGCGTGCCACGCAGGGTTTTAAACAAAAAAAAAAAACAAGAAATAGCAGCTTTGTTCACATCTGAGCACTAGGTATGCGCAGCACACCTCGGGGCTTAAACAGGAAGGTAATGGGAAGGGAAAACAGCAGTAGGAAGGTAATCAAGGAGAACTAGTATAGCTGGCAGGTGAAATGTATCAGAATCAGCCAATTACATGGGCAGAAGCCCAGCCCAGCACACTGCTATGAAATATGAAAACACCTTTCACTCTGTTTTTTTCCCACAAGCTCTACACCACCGGTGTACACAAATGGGGAAATTTTACCTAACAAAACCAACAAAATGATAGGGGGTGCTGTCACTCTCATAAATCAATATGTGGAAGAGGCTGAGGGTGTTGAGGATGAGAATGCTGATGACCAGCCCACAGTGAGGAGAAGGAGAAGAGTGTACAGACCCAGGGTAACCTACCAGGGGGCTACATGAACTGGAGATAGTGGAGCACTCTAGAGTGGACAGAGACCTCCTACAGCAAATTGTTGAGCTGTGCCAGCCACGCGTTACACACAGAACTAACAGAGGGGAACCCATCCCAGTGGATACCAAGGTACGTGTTGGCTTAAGAATACTAGCCACAGGTACCTTCCAAAGGCCAACTGGGGATATCATGAGGATCTCACAAGTATCAGCATTCAGGGTACTCCACCAGTTCCTGAATGCCATGCCAGCACATGCCGGTTAGCACATATATTTCTACAACACCCATGAGGTGTTGACCAGCAATATGCATCTCATCCACCAAATAGCAGAATACCCTGAGATAGTGGGTGCTATAGACTGCATGCACATACACATGAAAGCACCACTCGGCGAGCAGGGTAGGGTCTACATAAACCACAAGGGCTTCCCCTCCATCAACTGCCAGGTCATGTGTGATGTCCAGGGCATTATAATGAACGTTTGTGCTGGCAGCCCTGAAAGCTATCACAACTCCCACATTTGGCATATGACACAGCTATACCAGAGATTTGCCAGTGGGGACATCTCATATGGACACCTAGTGGTGGATGATGGTTACGCACTGGAGCCATGGCTAATGACACCCATCAGAAATGCACACACACCTGAACAAGAACTCCATAATGAGGCACACACACAAACCAGAATCATAATAAAGCATGTGTTTGGGATGCTCAAGTCATGGTTCCAGTGCCTGGACATATCCGGTGGAGCCTTGCAGTACTCTCCAGCTATATGTACCCAAATTTTCATTGTATGTGGCATGTTACACAATATGATCCTGCGGAAACAGCTGCAGCAGAAACAGCATATGGCAGGGTCACACAGCCTCCCACCATTGCCAAGGCCAGCACAGGCACAGACTGACTCAGAGGAGGACCAACCTGAGCCTGCCCCTGTAGGCAGAAGGAGGCATGCCCAGTATGCCCAGGCTTTGGCAAAGAAGCAACGCATAGCACATACACTGGCACGGTAGGAACCCAGGGAATGACACCTCTCTATGACTCGCACATACAGTAAAAGGGGTGACAAACATGACACTACCTGTGCTTTACCATGTATGGGGAGTGTACTATCTGCATCCAACATAGTCAGCCCTCCGGCACCATCCTCAGTACTGGCACAGCCACAAGGTAAGTCATTCTCAGTATCAATTACTGACTGGAGTAGTATGTTCTGCTACTTGTGTCTGTGGTACGGATGTGAGCATGCAAGGGAATCATGTGGCTGACTGGGATGACAGCAGATAGTAGACACCTATATGGGCAGCATGAAATCCATAACAAATACTGATGTCAACATAGTAGGCAGTACTAAACAAGGTGACAAATCCCACTGCAGGACATGTGGTGGGCCAAATGTGTGTCCATAGGACACACGCATGCATCTCAGTGAGGCTCACATACCCAACAATAGTCTCAGCCAGCAGGACAGGTGTAGATGACCACAAATAAAGGCTGTGCTAAGGCCTGCAATTGATGGCAATGGAGAACAGCCCCCCTCCAGACCTACACAGACAGACTACAACAGGTCAGGCAGTTGGATGTTAGTTCTGAAAGGTATGAAGTCTGAAACTGAAATGTAGGTCAATAAAACCTAAGATCTGTACTCCACTGATATGCCTCTAGTCTGCATGATAGGTCAGAATACAGAATGAAATGGAAGCCAACAGAGTACCTGAATTACCAGTACAGTCATAGTAAATGTTTACAGTTGTCAGGTGTGGTCCCCCCCCCCCATAATAGATTCATAGGTTCATAGGTTCATACTAGGCTATCTGCCCTAGGGCATTTATAAGCCTAGCCAGAGTGTGTGTGGCTTTCACCACCCCTTAGGATGAGAATACTATACCCATTAGTTTGCTGTGCCTCTGTCCAGCAGTGATACAGAGATGATTCCCAGGGTAAACCTACGATCTCCCATCCACTCGTCAAGATTTCTCTTGAACAGAGTCAGTGAGGGGCTCTGCCTCACATGGACTGGGATTCTGTTCCATAGTGTAGGGAGTCTCTGGGTGATGAATCTGTCCCTCCAGCACATCCTATTTATATCTGTGTTGAGGTTTAAGTCTCTTGCTCTCGTGGCTCTGATGGATTTGGATTTTTTGAGGTGGAGCATGTCCATTAATTATGGGTTGGACATGGCCTTGTATGTCAGGCACAGATCACCTCTGAGCAGACGGTATGCGACTGAATAGAGCTGGAGTTTCTTCAGTCGGGCACCGTATGACATATGTTTGAGCCCCTTTATCCTTTTGGTGAGGAACTTTTGGGGTCTTTCCAACTGCTGCAGGTGTCGGGTAAGGTACATTCGAATGGGCGTTGTACTCAATCATTGGTCTGATAAGTGAAGAGTACAGGGTACAATGACCTCTCCTGATCTGGATGTGAATCCCTTCATGATCAGGTGGGCAATGTAGAAGGTCTTCCTAACCACTTTGGCAATGTGAGTGTCAAAAGAGAGGTTACTGTCAACTTGGGTCCCCAGGTCCCTGATAACTTCTTCCGTGTTTAATGGATTACCACCTATGTGCTAATTAGGGGTTACCTTGTTTTTCCCAAAGGGTATGACTATACATTTTTTGGCATTTAGCTTAAGGCCATGGCTCTGGCACCATTTATCCATTTCTATGAGACCTTTCTGGAGGATGTCTGTGTCTGATGGAGTGTCAATTATGGTGCCCAGTTTGCAGTCATCTGCAAATTTTGTCAGCCACAATCCCCTATGTTTGCCTGCACTTCAGAAAAATAAATGCCGAACAAGAGGGGGCCCAGGACTGAGCCCTGTGGGACACCGCTCTTGACCGGCTTAGAGTCTGACATGGCACCAGCAACTCTAACCCTGTGTGTTCTGTCCTTGAGCCAGTTTGCAACCCATCTTGTGACATATGGGTTTACATCTAAGCTGGTGAGCTTTTCTATGATGCCCAGTGGGGTATTGTGTCAAATGCTTTGCTAGGTCAAGGTAGGCTGTGTGAACTGCCTTACCCTCATCAATGGCCTTAGTGACTGTTTCAAAAGTCGACCAAGTTCAAGAGGCAGGATCTGCCCTTGACAAAGCCAAATTGGGTAGAATCCAGTGTCTGTAGGTCCCCAATGTCTTTATTTATGAGTTCCATTATGATCCTCTCCATAGCTTTGCAGACAAGGCTCGTCAAGCTTATGGGGCGGTAATTTCAGGGTCCGTAGAAGCACCGCCTTTGTGGAGTGGGACCACAGTTGCCGTACGCCATTCTTTGGGTACGTATCCTGTAGTAAGGCTAAGATTAAACAGCAGACTTATGTGTGGGTTTAGTTCCTCATTGAGTTTGTGTAGCACACAGCCGGGGACACCGTCCGGTCCCATTGATGCTGTTTTTTTGCTTTAGAGAGAGCAGCTCTCACCTGGGCATCTGAGATGTTTGGGAGGCTAGACTCTGGTGGGATAGATATTTCTCCCTTTGGGGGAGGGAGGAGAAATTTGCACTGAACCTGTCTGCCAGTATGTTGGCAATGTCTGTGGGTTCAGTGATTTTTTATCATTTTGGACTAATTCTGAGCATATCTGGGAGTTTCCACCCAGGATTCTAACATAGCTAAAGAAGGCTTTATGATTGTCTTTTGTGTCATTAGCGATTTTTCTCTCAAAGTTGGCCTTGGATGATTTTATGAGTGATTGTAGTTTTGCTAGTATTGATCAGAGATGCCTTCCCATTTAGGGATTTTGCTCTGTCATGTAGTAGCTTTCTCCTCTTGTTGTAGAGTTTGTTTATGGCTGGAGTCCACCAGACCGGGCGCCTGCCTTTGGTGGAAAGGGTCTTGATTTTATTAGGGATTGCTTGATCCATACATTCCTGGAGGTGCTCGTAGAAGGCATTTGTAAGGGTTTCAGCAGCGTGGGTTGTGGTTTCCACTGGCTCGGGGGCCTTGAAGGATACCACTCCAGTCTTAAGAAGTGTGAAGTTTGCTTTTGAGAAGTTCTCCACTGTGGTTTTTTTGGGGGGGGGGGGGGGTGGGATGTGGATCTCCAGTGAGATTAATTTATGGTCTGATCTCACCAATGAGGGATATACTTCCGGTGTGGAGCATTTTGTCCCCATGTTTGTGATGATCAGGTCTAGTATATTTTCTCCTCTTGTGGGAATGGTGACTAGTTGTTCCATAGCATTTGAGTTTATGAACTCAAGGAACCTTTGGGCTAGGGTGTTGGGGCTTGAGTAATGTTCCCAGTCTATGTTTGGGTAGTTGAAGTTACCCAATATGATGGTGTTTGGAGAGACATTTATACTCTCCAGTGTCTTCAGGAAGGCTGTGTGGGTTTCCTGAGTTTGAGAAGGTGGTCTGTAGCATGTTACAAACTGTAGGGCAGTTTTACCTATGGTTAATTGCACCTGGATGGTCTCCGATGCTTTGTGCATTGCCACTAACCTGGATGTGTGGGTATCCTTTATGAATATGGATACTCCCCTCCTTTGTAGTTCAGTCCGGATTTTGGGGCCGGAACGCATGATATGAGGTATAACCTGATAGTGCTGGGGTGCTCTCAGGAGCCTTGAACCAGGTTTCAGTCACAGCACAAACATCGATGTTCTCCATACTGAGGAGGGCTTCAGGCGTGCATCTTGAGGTTTAGACTTCTGGCATTGAGCAGTATTACCCTTAGTTTTTCTCCATTTTTGTTTTCTAGGATGGTAGGTTTATCATTTGAGCCTTGCCTAAAAAAGGCACTATGGGGGTGGCAAGAGCATTTGCCAATATCCGGAAGCCCAGGGGTGACAGGTGCAAGCCGCCCCTCATGGCAGCGTGGCTTGTCAAGCATGTCATCCCAGGCAGACAGACATTGATCCCCTTAGAATGACACCAGTAATTAAGCCAATTATTAAAGCTGATCATTTTGTCTCTGTATTGTGGCATCATTCTTGGTGAGGGTAGGATACTGCTCAGGGTCAGGGTCATACCGGCCTGGGCTACATAATCTGAGAGCTCCTCTATGTCTCTTTTCATGTAGTCCAGGAGGTACGTCTCAGGTCATTCACACCGGCATGGACAATGACTGAGTCATACTTGTACTTGCTGTGGAGTGACCTGAATGCTTGTGTTATGTGGCGGATTCTAGCGCCTGACAGGCAGCTAACTGTGATCTTTTCCTTGTTCAGTCTGGTGAGTGGGACGCCAGTGTGTCTGACTATGGAGTCACCTATAACAAGTGTGTCTGGCATTGTGTTTGGCCTTAAGGGCTGTGACTGTTTAGCACACTGACTTTGAGAACTATGTGTTGCATGTCTTATGTCTTGAGGTGGCAGTTGCTTGGGTGTCTGCTTTGGAGGCCTCTGTAGTTTTGGTAGATTTTGATCAGTGCCTCTGAGTATGTCTTTGTGTGTTTATGTGTTTGTTTTGCAGTTGTGATAGTTCTATGTGAAACTGGGTTTGTGGTGTGCGTGGTTTCCTTCTCCTCCTGTCTGGTCTTGCCAGTCCTGAGTTGAGAGAGCTCAGCCTCCAGTTTGGCTATATAGTTGCATCTCTCACATGTATTTGTGTTTTGTGGGAGAAGGAGTGGGTTGTCTGTGTACATGAGGCAATTGTAACATTGCCTCAAGATGCCCAGATTCATCAGCTGAACAGGAGAGGACGCTAGCAACTGACCCTTCGACATGCTAGAAAAAGTGAAAAAGTTTGCTGTGTAACTGAGTCAGAAGGGACCTATAGGGAAATGGGTACTCAAGGGGATTCTAGGCTAATATAGTACTTTGTTTAGTATACAAGTACTTTACCTATATAAAAATGCTTTAGGAGCAAGTGCTGAGCTATTGAGATAGAGAATAGACTGTTTAGATTGCAAGTAGAGAAGTTCTAAGGGAAAAATTGAAGAGCAGACTTTACGGAGCCAGAAATAGTTTAACCTTGTTTAACTGGCGCTGCCCGATGGTGCTCTATGGACAACTCCACGCTAAATCACGCAAAAGCGCGCTAAAGCGGGCTTTATAGCAGGGGGTTGAAAAGACCTAGGAATTGACCCAAAATGGCCAATAGACTACAAGTTTCTGGCTGGAACCACTGCTCTAGGGACAAATAGGCTGCTCAGTGCTCCCCACTCCCACTGGTGAACAAAGAAGCTTCCCTTTATCCAAATAAGGATATGGAATAGCACAGGAACCAAGCCAAAGCCCAGAGATCAGCAAACTCTGAAGACTAGACTATTCTAGTTCAGTAAGGTGGGAAAACAAGATTTTTTTTTTGCAGAAAACAGAGGAAAAAGACAGTAAATGCTATAAATGCTTTTAAACGGCTAGCGCACTTGAGTGTGTTAGCCTACAGGTAAAATTAAGCAACAAATAACTTTTTTAAAAGTGCAAAACAGTTAATCAACACAAAAACAGTTTAAACAGAATGCAGAGCTGTATAAACAGGCGAAAATGCAGTCGCTAAGCAGTAAATAATCAAAAAGCCAGAAAAAATACCTAAATCAGGAAAAAGTCACTCTTTTGCTCTCTGCTGCTTGTAGAACTCTGCAGGACACCACGAGGAGCTGTGCTGAGTTGAATACAAGTGAAAAAGCACGCTAAAGCGGGCTTTATTACAGGGGGCTGAAAAGAGCTAGGAATTTACCCAAAATGGCCAATAGACTACAAGTTTCTGGCTGGAACCACTCCTCTAGGGACAAACAGGCCGCTCAGTGATCCCCACTCCCACTGGTGAACAAAGACGCTTCATTTTATCCAAATAAGGATATGGAATAGCACAGGAACCAAGACAAAGCCCAGAGGTCAGCAAACTCTGAAGACTGGACTATTCTAGTTCAGTAAGGCGAGAAAACAAGATTTTTTTTTTTTTTTTTTTTTTTGCAGAAAACAGAAGAAAAACAGACAGTAAATGCTATAAATGCTTTTAAACGGCTAGCGCACTTGAGTGTGTTAGCCTACAAGTAAAATTAAGCAACAAATAACTTTTTAAAAGTGCAAAACAGTTAATCAACACAAAAACAGTTTAAATAGAATGCAGAGCTGTATAAACAGGTGAAAAAGCAGTCGCTAAGCAGTAAATAATCAAAAAGCCAGAAAAAAATACTTAAATCAGGAAAAGTCACTCTTTTGCTCTCTGCTGCTTGTAGAACTCTGCAGTAAACCACGAGGAGCTGTGCTGAATTGAATACAAGCGAAAAGCACGCTAAAGCGGGCTTTATTACAGGGGCTGAAAAGAGCTAGGAATTGACCCAAAATGGCCAATAGACTACAAGTTTCTGGCTGGAAACCACCTCTAGGGACAAATAGGCTGCTCAGTGCTCCCCACTCCCACTGGTGAACAAAGACGCTTCCTTTTATCCAAATAAGGATATGGAATAGCACAGGAACCAAGACAAAGCCCAGAGATCAGCAAACTCTGAAGACTGGACTATTCTAGTTCAGTAAGGCAGGAAAACAAAATTTTTTTTTTTTTTTTTCTTTTTTGCAGAAAACAGAGGAAAAACAGACAGTAAATGCTATAAATGCTTTTAAGCGGCTAGCCTACAGGTATAATTAAGCAACAACTAACTTTTTAAAAGTGCAAAACAGTTAATCAACACAAAAACAGTTTAAATAGAATGCAGAGCTGTATAAACAGGCTAAAATGCAGTCGCTAAGCAGTAAATAATCAGAAAGCCAGAAAAAATACTTAAATCAGTTATAGCAAATACAGTTATAACAAATGCTCTGAAATATACTGTTTATTTCCAAAATGTTTGAGAAGGACAGTCAGAACACAAGAAGGTTCAGGCGAAAGAGAAAAAAAAAGTTTTATTTTACTTATTGAAAGGGAAAAAGGAGGAACAGAAGGCCTTATCAAATGTTCTCTCTGTATTAAGCAGAATGAGCTAATGACACTAGACTGGGAGGTGTGTCACAGTAGGGCGGGCAACTGCAAAAAAGCATATATATAACAAGACACCAACAGGGAGGGGGTGGACAAAATAGCCTACAAGACAGCAAGCACTACAGAGACAAATGAAAGTTTTTAAACAGATAAGGATTTGTGAAGATACTGAAAATAA